>NC_057813.1:649820922-650080773 GCF_018294505.1 Triticum aestivum
CCTCCCTCCATCTTTTTTTTCTGTTTTTACTATAGTTTTGTACTATTGTATAATGTAGTTTTTTTACTGTTTTAGTAAGTGTTTAAAATAATTAGTAAGTAAATTAATAAAACTAGTTGAACTAGTTTATTTTTAGTAAGAACTAGTTGAATTAATAGAACTAATGTATTTTTAGTAAGAAAATTAATATAACTAGTTGAACAAATTTATTTTTAGAAAGAACTAGTTTACTTTTATTTATAATAAGTTTATTTTTAGTAAGAACTAGTTGAATTAATAGAACTAGTTGAACATGTCACATTTGTTGTTATTTTTTAGTTTAAGCAATTATTCTTGCATCGAAGTCGACGATGCCTACCCCGCATCCTCGTCGTCGATACCCGTCGTTCGCAAGGGTTTTAGTTGTATTAGTGATGTTATATGTATGATACTATTCAGGATGTATTAGTGATAACTTATAGGGTTTTTGTTTTTGTAGAAATCAAGGGGCCCCTCGATCATCCCCGTCGTCGTCCCTGTCACCGACCCCCTCCGACCTCGAGGTGAGACCAGCCAAATCTCCATGTCAATATGAGCCCTATAAGATATGATGTAGATAAAAACATTTATATCTTGTGTTGCTCAAATAGGATATGTGGTTGCCCAAGTGGCCGGTCATGTTTGCAGGTTACACCTCCGAGTGGCCTATGTTTTGCCTAAGTGTTGATTAATTTCCATTCCGGCAAATTTCAGGCGCTCGATATGTCCTGTTTTAGCAAAGGTCATGCCGGAATTTTCTGTGAATTTTGGCATGACTTGTGCTAGAATATGTAGGAAATATCGAGTGGCCTGGATTATCTAGAAAGATAATTAAATGATATTTCAGGTTGACATTAAGTCTGTCGAGGCCGAAGAATCCCGACTGTTGTCATGGGGGTCGTTTCTCCTTCTTCTCCGGGTGCTAGACCTTTGTTATGCACTAGGGGAAGGAGGAGTAACGACCATCACCAACGGTCACAAATGTCAGAGAGGAATCAGTGAGGGAGAGTCTCCACCATATATGAGAGGACGAAGAATCCCGACTGTTGTTGTGGGGGTAGCTTCTCCTTCGTTCCCGTGTGCTAGAAAATTTGGTGTAATGCACTCGGGAACGAAAGGAGGAGCTACCATCACCGACGGTCGAATATATACACCACGTGAGCTGAGAGTTTTCAAGAAAAGACTCGACAAACCGATACTCAACCCGTGATGAATAATAATGATCTAATTTAGTTTTTGTAGTACATATATTTAATTTTACAAGTTTAATCTTTAAATTATGAATATAGGAAATGTCGTCGGACGAAGAAGGTCCCGGGGAGTGCTCCTGGTGCGGCGACAACCGGGGTTTCTGCGACAGGCCTCACCTGGATGAAGGTCGGCACTTCAGCATTAAGCTCGAGGAGGCCTTCGATTGTGATACGGTAAGCTACAACGCAAAGTGTTTTTCCGTAATTAAGCTCGACTTCTACTACTTCAACGTGTAATTTTCGTCTTTTACAATTCGACTAGCTTATCCCATGACATGCAAGACACTATGTCTTGGAGAGGATGGGTTTTGAAGATCATGAGAGGAATGAAACAAAGAAAATTAACCTAAGGACCCATCATGGTATGGATTTTGAGGTAAATCTATACAATTCAGAAAGCGTATCCCATTTTGGTTGCCCGAGTTGGGAAGAACTTTGCAAGATGTATGATTTTCAAGAGGGTATGTTTGTCACCATGGATCTTGGTGATCCTGACATCAACCAAGACAATTTGGACATTTGGGTCCTTGTTGATACGCTTCCAATTCTACCGCTATGTGAGTTTCTCAAACATAGTTATTAAGTAATTTATATTGTTTATTTCAAAATAGTTGATAGCTTATTTCCAGTGATAGCTTATTTTCATTCTTCAAAGAATGTGCGGAAGATGATAGACATAACCTACTACACCGATGGCTCTGAGTTAACTTATCGGGAGAAAAATCATCTGGTTGCCTATTGTACTAAAATTGAGAATTACAATGCCTTTTATCGAACTCCTCCAAATTATGGTCAATACGTGCCACTAGTGCATGTGTTGAACCACGATAACTTCCATGGAGATGCCCTGGTAAGATTTTTTTACTATTACAACATTCGTGCATCTTTTGCATACTTCTAAAACTGAACTACATTGCTAACTACGAAGTTATTACTATGTTTTTCAACAAAAAATCTCGACGGATTGTGTGCCTCATTTTATGTATCAGAATGGTCACCTTGATGTTTTGAACATACAGCTAGGTCGTCCTATGAATCTCACCTGTCCATACCGGATTTCTAAAACCGGTGAACACATGATAATCAAAGAATGGAAAAAAATGTATCGACAGTCGCAAGGAGGTTCTTGGAAGCAATATTGTTTTATGCTATTTTACCTAAGATAATATAGTAGGTCCTAAGAGAATGTAGTAGGTCCTATGAGGTACAATATGTTTAAGAGAGTTGATGATGAGGAGTAGTTGTGATTATGACTAGTGACCAACTTGTGATGTCTCATTGATGAAAACGATGATCATGAGGAGGTTTTATATGGCAATGAAGTATTCTGATGATAAGTTGTTAATGATATGATGATGATGATGATATTTATAGATCATTGGGTGAAAGAACCGCGGATTAGTTTCAAGTGGATGCCCATCCACTTGAAACTAGTCCACGGTTGTTTCTCCTAGTGATGTAATAACTCATTATGATGTAAAAACAATCTCTAAATTGCTGCGGTATGAAAACTTATATAAAGGTGTATGAATACAACATGAAATAAAAAAGAAATACAGAATAATAGTAGTAGCGCATGCTCGGAGAAGCGCTACTACTAATTACCAGTAGTGCTCATTGTAGAAAGCGCTACTACTAAGTCGATATAGCAGTAGCATGGTACAACCCACGCTATTGCTAACCTTTAGTTGTAGCGCCTTACTAGTAGCGCGGTTCCCAGTGCTACTGATAGGCATTAAACACGCGCTACTGCTAGGGTTTTCCCTAGTAGTGTGGGTCGGCAAGGCCGCAAAGGCCGGCAAGACCGGCCACCCATTCAGGTTGCCTGATGGGGTGCATCCAATGAGCAATAACTCTCGTCTGACTAAGATTATTGCCATGATGCTCGCCTTCAACGCCCACGGCAGGAGCCAAAGGCGGAGTTGGTGCAGTTGGTGCAGCAGTTCTTCGACAACTTGTCGGAGGGCAGTGTCCATGATGAGCTATAGCTCATCCGCTCCACTACTGACGAAGAGGTGGCGTACATTGCCGCCAAGGCGAAGGAGGCAGACCTTGTCGCGGAGGCCGGTAGCTGCGGCACCGTGGAGGACGAGGCCGAAGAGGCCGAAGAGGAGAAAAGGTTCCTCAAGTGGGTGGGGCCTGCCAGGGAGTCCAGTGGTGCTGGTGCCGGGGCTAGATCCCCCTGCCGCGGAGGCGGCCGAAGAACCGACCGGGGAGGCATCCGGGGCGGACGAGCCGTCGGCCCCGAAGAAGAGGCGCGTCCTGTGACGGACCGGCTCCAACGAGCCAGTCCGCCCCGGCAAGGCCACGAAGCAGAAAGGGGCTCAGGCGGACGCAGCGGCGAAGAGGACCACAACAGCGAATAGGGTTGCAGCTGTTGCCTCCTCCTCGACCAGACGTGGCGCCGCTTCTTCCTCTTCGATCAGACGCGGCGCTGCTTCTTCTATGGTCGAGCGCGTAAGGACTCTGTCTCCTTCCCCGGCGGGCCTCTGTCCCGGCAGCCAAATAGGACCTTGGGTCGTTGAGCCCAAGGAAGAAGAGGAGGGTAGAATAAGAGGAGGACGAGTATGCACTCTGTTTCCCCCATCTATTCTCTGACTCCTTACTTGAATCACTTTATCTTGATCTGGCCTCATTGTTGCAGTGACTCAGAGACGCTGGCCCAGAGGGTGAAAAGGGCCAGGGCCTCGACGAGTACTGAGCCCCTGGCAAGCACTCCTCATGTGTCGGGGATGATCTTCACCAGCCCAGAGTCCAGCCCCTGACGCAGCCCCCATTCCAGCCCCCAACGTAAGTTCGCCACTTTTTTCTTGTTGGCGGGCGTTGGAGCACGCCTTCTTATTGATGACCTTGCCGAGACTGTAGGAAGAGAGCAGCAGCAGGAGGAGCCCCTAAGGGCTGTCCCCGACACGCCGCCTCCATCAACTACACCGACCAAAGGGGCGTCTCCGGCAAGGGCGCCTACTGATGAGCCCATGCGCTCAGAATAGGAGGAGGTGGGCACAGGCGCTGGTGACCCCGTCCCGGCAATAGATGTTGCCGGGAAGGGGGACGCGTCCTCCCCACCTGCCACGGGTGAGTACATGCCCTCGGCTTCTTGCCATTATCACTTTTGACTTCTTTCCTTCCCTCTGTCTTGAGTTGTCCCGATTTGGGCTTTACCTTTCTCCCTTCTTTGGTTTCAGATAGCCCCTCGACAAATCAGGCGGATGTCGATGCCGTGATCATGGAGACCGCGAAGGACGCCGAGGCCGAGGCCGCCAATATCGCTGCCGAGGAGGCCGCCAAGGGGCCCACTAAGGAGGCCGCCACGGGGCTTGCCGGGGAGGCCGGCAAGAATCCTGCCCGGGAGAATGTGGTTGAGGAGCCCGCCAGAGAGGCCGGCAAGGTTGCCACCGAGGAGGCCGCCGCGGGGCCTGTGAGGGAGCCTGGCGAGGCCACCACTAGAGAGGACACCAAGGATCCTGCCAGGGAGGAGGTGGTCAGTGACCAACCTTCCTCCTCCACAGCCCCTACCCCGAGCAGGTACTTGAAGGTTAGTGATGACCTCTTCGTCAGCATCCCGGGGAGGCAGGCACCAGAACGCCAATCGAGGGGGAGGTATTTGATGAGGAGATCCTCACCACTACCGGGCTCCAGGTTGTTGATGAACCGAGCATTGGCAGCAGCGTCTCCAAAGAGGACCAATTCCTTCAAGCTATTGGCGCTAACTTCCACAAGGTCCACACTCTCCATCGGGATCGCAAGGAGAAGGTGGACTCCAGAATGGCAGCCATGGACAAGGCCGGGGAGGACTTCCAGGAGCGCGTCGCCCAAATGAAAGCCTGGTTTGACAAAGCTCAGGAGGATATGAGGGCCTCCCAAATCCAGCTGAGTGAGCGCCAGCGAGACCTCCTCTTGAAGCAGGCCAATTTTGACAAGGCGGAGGAGGTGGCAAAGGCCAAGGCTGCCAAGGACGAGTCCGATCAAACGCAGCGCCACATCTCGCTGGATGTCCAGGAGGAGGACTTGGTCGCTCGTGAAGTGGCGCTTGCCGCCACGCTTTGGGCCAAGGACGAGGAGATCGAGAGGCTCGTCGCGTAGCAGACCCAAGATCTGATGTAGAAGCACCAGGAGGCGCTCGATGCTCTGGCCCTTGACCATGCCGGCAAGCTGAAAGAGGCCGTCGACCGCGCTGAAGCGGCAGAGGCCACCAGGATTGAGCTGGTCGGCATGGTGGAAAGGCTGGAGGCGAACCTGGCCGAGCTTACCAAGGAGATCTCCACTCTCAAGGACGACAGAGAGAAGACTCTCTATGACCTGGCGGGGATGCAGACCACCATATCTGAGAAAACAAAGCTGCTCTCCAAAGCCAACGAGTCCATTGATGACCCGAAGTTGAAGATGGACAGCCAGGAGAAGATGCTCTCGGAGTCCAAAGCCCGTGAGCTGATCCTGGCCAAGGTTCTCGCGCGAGAGCGACTGCTGCTGCAGACTGCGGCCTCTTCCCACAACGAGCTTGTGGAGAGCACGCAGCTTTGGACCAGCCACCTAGTGGACATCACGGAGAAGATCACCACGCAGCTGACTGCCATGGGCATGCCAAACTTCAGGCTCTCCCATGAGACAAGGGTGACCGAGAGCGCTAGGCTGTCGGAGTTCTTCGAGCATGTCCTTGCCGCCCTGAAGCTGCTCCAGTCCACTAGGGCGGCCTACCTGGCCGAGGAGTCCCAGCAACTTTGCCGAGACACCTTGATCAAGGTGCTCACCAAGGTGGCGCACTGGAACCCCAACGTCGACTTTGCTCAGGCGCTCGACAACTTACCGGAGGACGTCAACCGTCAGGCGCTCGAGGAGCGCATCGAGCCTATCATCAATTGTGTCAGCGGAGTCGTGAGGCTGGAGGGCCAGCATCGGGATTTACTGCTTCATTCCTTGTAGCTGCTGCGAGTTCGTACCCAAGACAGATTATCTTAAGTTAGAATCGCATCAACTTTTGATGTAATATAACTCTTGCTGCACTTTGAACTGGGTGCATGTTATCTTCCCGTTCTAGTTCATCCTTGTATTTTCGGCACCCTACGCCTAGTTGGATAGACCTGCCGGCACATGCACCCCTTGTCGTGTTGGGGAACGTAGTAATTTCAAAATTTTCCTACGCACACGCAAGATCATGGTGATGCATAGTAACGAAAGGGGGGAGTGTTGTCCACGTACCCTCGTAGACCGAAAGCGGAAGCGTTAACCCAACACGGTTGATGTAGTCGTACGTCTTCACGGCCCGACCGATCAAGCACCAAAAACATGACACCTCCGAGTTCTTGCACACGTTCAGCTCGATGACGTCCCTCGAACTCCGATCCAGCCGAGTGTCGAGGGAGAGTTTCGTCAGCACGACGGCGTGGTGACGATGATGATGTTCTACCGACGCAGGGCTTTGCCTAAGCACCGCTACAATATTATCGAGGTGGAATATGATGGAGGGGGGCACCGCACACGGCTAATAGATCTCGAGGATCAATTGTTGTTGTGTCTAGAGGTGCCCCCCTGCCCCGTTATATAAAGGAGCAAGGGGGAGGGGGCGACCGGCCAGGAGAGGGCGCGCCAGGAGGAGTCCTACTCCCACCGGGAGTAGGACTCCCTCCTTTCCTTGTCCAAGTAGGAGAGGGGGGAGGAAGGGAGAGAGAGGGAGGAAGGAAAGGGGGGCTGAAAGTGCAACTATCCCTAGGTGGTTTTGGTAATTCATAACAACATATAGCTCATTGAGCTAATGCTATTCCAAGACTATTATTTCAGGAAAGCTCAATGAATGGCATGGCATGGATGATGAAAGTGGATCCGTCAAAATACTAAGGACAAAGGATTGGCTCAAGCTCAAAAGCTCAAGACTCTTCATTTTACATTTTAGTGATCCAAGATCACATTGAGTCTATAGGAAAAGCCAATATTATCAAGAAGGGATGAGGTGTTGCTTAATGAGCCTCTTGCTTCATGTGCTTAGTGATATGCTCCAAAACCCTCAACTACTTTCCCACATCCACAAATGACCTAAACCTAAAGCCAAAATCGGTCACACCGATTCTTTCTATCCGGCGCCACCGATTCCAAAAGTCATAGCCACTGCCACAAACCCTAAGCAAATTGGTCTTACCGATAGGGATCTCGGTCCCACCGAGATTGCAATGTAAACTCTCTGTTTCCTTTTTGTAACATTTCGGTCTCACCGAAAAGAGCAAACCTGTCCCACCGAGTTTACCTGACCAACTCTATGGAAAGCTTATTAAAAAAATCGGTCTTACCGAGTTTGTGTAATCAGTCTTACCGAGATTACGTTATGCCCTAACCCTAACCGAATCGGTCTCACCGAGATGCATGTCAGTCCCACCGAAAATCACTAACGGTCACTAGGTTTACTGAATCGGTCCGACCGAGTTTAACGATTCGGTCCCACCGAGTTTGGTAAATTGTTTGTAATGGTTAGATTTTGTGTGGAGGCTATATATACCCCTCCACCTCCTCTTCATTCGCGGAGAGAGCCATCAGAACAAACCTACACTTCCAACTTACCATTTCTTAGAGAGAACCACCTACTCATGTGTTGAGGCCAAGATATTCCATTCCTACCATATCAATCTTGATCTCTAGCCTTCCGCAAGTTGCTTTCCACTCAAACCCTCTTTCCACCAGATCCAAATCCTATGAGAGAGAGTTGAGTGTTGGGGAGACTATCATTTGAAGCACAAGAGCAAGGAGTTCATCATCAACGCACCATTTGTTACTTCTTGGAGAGTGGTGTCTCCTAGATTGGCTAGGTGTCACTTGGGAGCCTCCGACAAGATTGTGGAGTTGAACCAAGGAGTTTGTAAGGGCAAGGAGATCGCCTACTTCGTGAAGATCTACCGTTAGTGAGGCGAGTCCTTCGTGGGCGACGGCCATGGTGGGATAGACAAGGTTGCTTCTTCGTGGAACCTTCTTGGGTGGAGCCCTCCGTGGACTCGCGCAGCCGTTACCCTTCGTGGGTTGAAGTCTCCATCAACGTGGATGTACGATAGCACCACCTATCGGAACCACGCCAAAAATATCCGTGTCTCCAATTGCGTTTGAATCCTCCAAACCCTTCCCTTTACTTTCTTGCAAGTTGCATGCTTTAATTTCCGCTGCCTATACACTCTTTGCATGCTTGCTTGTATTGTGTGATGATTGCTTGACTTGTCCTAAAATAGCTAAAATCTGCCAAACTCTAAAATTGGGAAAAGGTTAAGTTTTTATTGGTCAAGTAGTCTAATCACCCCCCCTCTAGACATACTTCAATGTCCTACAAGTGGTATCAGAGCATTGGTCTCCATTTTCTTTGATTTCCATAGCTTTTGGTGGTCATAACCTTGGTTTCACAACCTAGGAGAGTATGTCGCCTAGCGAGGGAAATTATCACCATAGAGGTCCTTACTTTGATGGTACTAATTTTGCTAGTTGGAAGCATAAGATGAAAATGCATATTCTTGGACATAACCCTGCCGTTTGGGCAATTATTTGTATTGGCTTGCAAGGTGAATTCTTCGATGGGAGAGAACCAAACCGTGAAGCAAATGCGGAAGAATTAAAGATACTGCAATACAACGCTCAAGCATGTGACATCATCTTCAACGGATTGTGCCCCGAAGAATTCAACAAATCAGCCGTCTTGAGAATGCAAAGGAAATTTGGGATACTTTGATTGATATGTATGAAGGTACCGAGTCCGTTAAGGAATCCAAGTTGGATGTGCTCCAAAGTCAGCTTGACAAGTTCAAAATGAAGGATGGTGACGGAGTCGCTGAAATGTACTCTAGGCTTGCTCTTATCACAAATGAGATTGCCGGCTTAGGGAGTGAAGAGATGACCGACAAATTCATCATCAAGAAAATCCTAAGAGCATTGGATGGAAAGTATGATACCGTGTGCACATTGATCCAAACGATGCCAAACTACAAAGATCTCAAGCCAACACAAGTCATTGGAAGGATTGTTGCTCATGAGATGTCACTCAAGGATAAAGAGGAACTTCACAACAAGTCAAGTGGTGCTTACAAAGCCTCAAGCGAAGCCCCCACATCATCAAGTGAGAAACAAACCTTCAATGAAGAATTGAGCTTAATGGTGAAGAACTTCAACAAATTCTACAAGAGTAGAAGCAAAGAAATAAGCTCCAAGTCAAGGTCTTATCACGACAAGAGATCTTCTAGTCGAGAGCGCAATTGCTACAATTGTGGGAGACCTGGACACTACTCCAATGAGGGTACGACACCCTACAAAAGAAGAGAAGATTCTCCAAGAAGAAGGAGCAAAAGAGAAGAATCACCACCAAGAGAGAGAAGGAGTAGAGATGATCGTTATGAACGAAGACCCTCACGGAGAAGCAAGGATTCGGAAAGGAAGGACAAGTCATCAAGGAGCTACACAAAACGAAGACATCAAGCTCATGTTAGTGAATGGGTTTCCGGCTCTGACTCCGACAATCACTCCGAGAGAAGCTATGACTCCGACTCCGAACATACTCAAGATGAAGGTGTTGCCGGTCTAGCACTTGTGTCAACCAACTCCTATGACATATTTGATTCACCAAATGAAGGAATTGGGAGATGCTTCATGGCCAAAGGTCCAAAGGTAACACATCCTGAGTATGTTGATTTCAATAGTGATGAAGATGACTTTCTTGTGGATGATGATTTACTTGTTGACAACTCTAGTGATGAATACTATGATGAAACGTCAATTAATCATGCTAAACAAACGAATGACAATGATAAGGAGAAAATTGAGCTTCTAACTAAAGAACTAAACACTCTTAAGTTGGCTCATGAAACTATCTTCGAAGATCATCGAGAACTTTTAAGGGCTCATGAGAAGTTACACTTTGAAAAGCTCAATCTTGAGCAAGAGCATGAGTTCTTAAAGGCAATCAATGATGATCTCCGCAAGAAAAGTTCTTCTTACATTGCCAAGCATTTACTCTTATCTACTTACATGCCTCAAGTCAAGTCTAGTAAGAAGTACAAGAAAGATACTTCCTCTAGTAGTAACAATAATAATGTTAAATCCAATATTGTTGCTTCTAGTAGTTCTCTTGATTTCACTAATGATTCTCTTAGCCAAGTTACACTTGAGCAAGAAAATAGTTTATTGAAGGGAATTATAGAGAAAGGTATTTACAAGAGCCTTGCCGGGAGTAAGCAATTCGAGGAAATTGTACACAAGCAAGGAAGGCACCGGAAGAATCAAGGTGTTGGTTTTGAACGAAAGTTCAACGCCAATGGAGTTGAGTGGGAAGAAGATTAATACCCCAAGACAAAGTTCGTTCCTCAACAAGAGAAGTTTGCTCCTACTTCCTTCAAGGGGACACAAGCTCAAGATGATCTTCCACCACAAGAACAAAGGCAAGGACAGGATTCAAGAAGAGATTGATGCATTTGAAGAAGCACCTAAAGCCTCGTTCGAGTGGGTCCCCAAGACTACGTCAAGTTCTACTTCATCAAGTACAACTACAACTCCAAGGATTCCCATAAAGATGATGTGTATCCCAAAGAAGAAGAACTAGAGAGTTCTTGAGGGTGACTCCGCCAACATTCTTCACTCATATCATTTTGGCAAGAACAAGTGCAATCAACTTCCACATCTTGCACTAGTTCAAGGAGTCACAATCCCTCATGTTGGTAAGGCAAGGGATAAGGTATCCTAATATTTTCATGGACATCATCTTGTGTGTGCATCACTCTATGTCTATGGATATACTTGTTTGTTCCTTGTGGGACTAACCCATGTAGGCAAGTTGAAAGTGCAACTCATTCCAAAGGATTGCTCCAAATGATCTACATCAACATTGAGCATCTACATCTTCAACACCTACATGAAGTCATCATCGACAAAACCCAAGGTTAGTTCATCCCTCCAAGGGGGAATCTCACATCTAGGGGAGCTTAACTCTAAGAATTGAGTCAAAGCAACTCTAATGGTGTGGACACATTAATGCATTATGTAAAAGTGTAACCCCACTTGAGCTTAAACGATGAGTATGACCTATGATCAAATGTTCTCATTTGACTCCTAAGTCAATATACTCATATATAGATGACCTAGTCATCACCAATTGTTTGATAGATGCTAGAATTGGTTGTGCATGCTTTGCCACATATTTAATTGCCATCTTATTGTGTGAGCATGTTGGTGCATATTTTACTCATTCAAGGACATCCACTTGTTGTTTTGATTGTTTGGTTTATTTCTTTGTGCCAAGTGGATGGACAAGAATGCCTAAGAACCTTCTTTAGCTATCTATGCTTTTCTTGTCTCAAACTCTATTCATGCTACATCACAAAATTTGATCAAGTCAGATTCGAACCACTCTGTGTGAGGAGCACTCGGAGTCCCCGATTCGTCATAGACTTAAACTTCCAAAAACTCTTAGTGATTCTTGGTCTGACCGATCCTTCCATTTCGGTCCTACCGAGATCATCTAGTTGATCTTAGTTTTCAATCTCGGTGGAACCGATTTGAACTTTTCGGTCTCACCGATTTGCTGTAACTGAACTCAGTTATGCATCTCGGTGCCACCGAGTTGTTCCACTCGGTCACACCGACAGGGTCCAGCAATATATATAGCCACGGGCAAAATTTTGGAAATTTCTCCAAAACCCTTCGCCCGTGCAACAGCTCGCTCTGCCATCGTTGTCTCCGGATCGTCTCCTCATCGCCAGCAGCCTCCTATCGCTGGTCTTCGCCGCCGTCAACGGATTTTGTCCCCGCCGTTGCCGCTGTAGCAAGTCCACCACCAAGTTAGGGTATGGACTTGATCTTTGTGCTATCCACGTCTGATTCCTAGCACATTGTTTTCATATTGATCCTTGCCACGATTGAAACCCTTCTATCCAGCCAAAGTAGTTCATAGCTTAGATGTGATTCGAATTTTTAGGTTTAGGTTTCCGCCGAAACCATCTCGGACCCACCGAGTTGAAAAACTCGGTCTCACCCATTTGGCTTATGCCATTGCACTAGTGACTCTCGGTATGACCGAGAATTACTAATCGGTGCAACAGATTTGAGGATTCTGTGAAACCCTAGCAGTCTCGGTACCACCAAACTGAACCTCGGTCCAACCGAGATCATCAGTTTAGGTTCAAAAAACTGCTTCGGTATCACCGAGTTTGAAAATCGGTGGATCCGAAATGCTTTCTGTGGAAAACTAAACCTGAACTTTTGAGTCATTCTTTTGCAAAAACCTCTGCATTTTGTGATGCTCATCTTTTCTATCTCATCTATAACTCTTCACAGGGTCAGCAGTTAGCTTTTGCAGTATGTCTGATCAAAGTGATAGCCAGAACATGCCAGAAGAGCAGATGGACTTAAGTGATGGCACTAGTCCCTCCAGTACTTCAGATGAAGGGAGCCGAAGTACTCCTAGCAATTTGCCTAAGGCTGCAACTAGGCAAAGGAGGAAAAGAACTTTAGATTCAGAGGATGAAGATTACAAGGCTGAGGAAGATGAGGCTACTTCCAAGAAAGTGATGCTCAAGAAGGAATATGGCTTAGCAAAAGATATAAAGCCAGGCATGAAGATTAAAAGGCCTGCAAGAAGGCAACCTATGCCCAAGGCCAGAGCATCAACTCAACTGCCTGAAAATCCTGATCCCAAAGAGCCATCTGATGAAAGCAAGAAGAGGAAGGAAATGGTCAAGAAGACCATGGCCAGAGTTGTTGGGCAACCTTCCATGATGGAAGAGGAAGAGCTTACTGCACCAGCTCCAAAGGCAGCTAAGCTTGTGGGAGATGCAATCAGATCAGGGGCTGCAACATCCAAGCCCAAGGAAGCACCCAAAGCTGCCCCCAAGGCCAAGTCTGCACAAAAGAGGAATACCAGGAGTATTCTAGCTGCTGAGAAGAACAAGGCCCCAGTGCCCAATGTTGCTGAGGAGGAAGATGAAGAAGGACAGGTCCTAAGGAAGCTCAAGCCCAAGATACCAGACCACAATGATGCCCATCCTGTGGCTGAGGACATGAAAATCAGGAAGGACTCAGGGCTGAGACTGTGGAGAATGGCAGATCCATATGCCACAAGAAGAAGAACTGCTGTTGATTACAGGTTCCACACAAAGGAACAACAGGACTTCTATGAGACAATCTTATTGGACAAGAAGCCCATAGTTTGTGACATGAGGTGGGTTGACTGGAAATTCATCAAGGAGAATGAAGAGCACTATCCTGGAGTGCAAGACAGCTTTATTGCTTGTGGAGTTGCAGATTTTGTTGGACAAAAGCTCACAAATTGGAATGATGAGCTTATCATGCAATTCTACTCCACAGCACATTTTTACCCAGATGGAAGAATTGTTTGGATGTCTGAAGGTACAAGGTACCAATCCATTGTTGAAGAATGGGCAAGACTGATCAATGCCCCAAAGGAAAATGATGATGATCTGGACATTTATGCAAAGAAGAAGATGGGACACAATACCATGGCTCACATGTACAAGGAGATCCCAGACAAAGCCCTAGAGACTTTCTCTTTTGGATCAGTTCACTTTCTGCTGTCAGGGTTGGCTACCATAAATTGGATTCTGAGGCACACTTTGTTGCCCAAGTCAGGTGACCATAACATGATCAGAGGGCATGCCATCAACATGTTGCATTTATTTGATGTTCCACAAAAATTCAAAGTCATGAGCCTTATGGTTGAAACTATCAAGAGGACTGCAGCAGATCAGAAGAGGAGCTGTGGATATGCACCTCAGATTCAGGAATTGATCAACTCAAAGATGGGAACTGGCAAATATCAGTTGGATAAGGAACATTTTCCACTCTATCCAGACTTTGAGGACAATGAGGTTGTCATGAATGAAGATGATCCACAATCAGTTCAAGCTCAGGAGTAGAAGGAGAAGGCAAGGAAGGAGAAGGCTGCCAAGATGCCAACTCAAGAGGAGGCATTTGAATATTTCTTGAAAACCAAATAGGAGCAGCTTGGTTACTTGATAGCATCATCTTTGAGGATTGAGAAGGGGTTGGCCACCCTAACTCAAAACCAGGAGAGCCTGGAAAGAATCATGGAACAAAAATTCTATGATCTAGATGTCAAGGTAACCGAGATTCAGTCAGTTGTGGAGCAGCTGCAGGATGACATGCAGGAGAGGAAGGGCAAGACAACCACAAATGTGTTTGCCAGAGTGCCCAGAGCCCAGAAGTCAGTTGCAGAGCCAGTGACAGACACTCGAGCAACAACTTCAGCACCAGCCACTACCCCTTCAGCTCCAATGCAACCAGCTTCAGCATCAACTCCAGCACCCTCTACTTCAACTGAAGCCTTCGTCCTTGGAGTTATCAGGACACCACCACCAGAAGATCAAGCCTGAGAGTCGATCTAGCACTATGCATTTTCTATGAACTTTTTGGTAACTTGTTGCCAAAGGGGGAGAAAAATGTATAGATCATAGGCTTCGAGAGAGAGAGTGTTGCTTTTGTTCTCTCTTGCTTTTGGTGTGTTTATCTTTGTTTGCTTTTGGTTGAGATACTATGCTTGTGAGACATTGATGATCATGTGTTTGATCATAAGCTACACTTATGCATGCTTGATATTATCCTATCTATCTTATGTGATCACTCACTATGCTTGGTGATGAGTGCATGTATTCATTGTTTATTATTTTGAGCGCTCCACCAAGATGTATGTGACATGGAAGAGTAACCCATGAGCCTAATTCATTGTGCATTTGCAGTCCAAAGCAAATAAAACTATGCACAAATTTAGGGGGAGCTCTTGCTTATCACATACTTCTCAAAGCGACGATGTTATTTAAATTTTATTATCATTTGTCGAAGCTTTGATCTATATGTTGTCATCAATTACCAAAAAGGGGGAGATTGAAAGTGCAACTATCCCTAGGTGGTTTTGGTAATTCATAACAACATATAGCTCATTGAGCTAATGCTATTCCAAGACTATTATTTCAGGAAAGCTCAATGAATGGCATGGCATGGATGATGAAAGTGGATCCCTCAAAATACTAAGGACAAAGGATTGGCTCAAGCTCAAAAGCTCAAGACTCTTCATTTTACATTTTAGTGATCCAAGATCACATTGAGTCTATAGGAAAAGCCAATACTATCAAGAAGGGATGAGGTGTTGCTTAATGAGCCTCTTGCTTCATGTGCTTAGTGATATGCTCCAAAACCCTCAACTACTTTCCCACATCCACAAATGACCTAAACCTAAAGCCAAAATCGGTCACACTGATTCTTTCTATCCGGCGCCACCGATTCCAAAAGTCATAGCCACTGCCACAAACCCTAAGCAAATCGGTCTTACCGATAGGGATCTCGGTCTCACCGAGATGGGATTGTAATCTCTCTGTTTCCCTTCATAACGTTTCGGTCTAACCGAAGTGAGCGATCGGTCCCACCGAGATTGCAATGTAAACTCTCTGTTTCCTTTTTGTAACATTTCGGTCTCACCGAAAAGAGCAAATCGGTCCCACCGAGTTTACCTGACCAACTCTCTGGAAAGCTTATTACCAAAATCGGTCTTACCGAGTTTGTGTAATCGGTCTTACCGAGATTACGTTATGCCCTAACCCTAACCGAATCGGTCTCACCGAGATGCATGTCAGTCCCACCGAAAATCACTAACGTCACTAGGTTTACTAAATCGGTCCGACCGAGTTTAACTGATTCGGTCCCACCGAGTTTGGTAAATTGTGTGTAACGGTTAGATTTTGTGTGGAGGCTATATATACCCTCCACCTCCTCTTCATTCGTGGAGAGAGCCATCAGAACAAACCTACACTTCCAACTTACCATTTCTGAGAGAGAACCACCTACTCATGTGTTGAGGCCAAGATATTCCATTCCTACCATATGAATCTTGATCTCTAGCCTTCCCCAAGTTGCTTTCCACTCAAACCCTCTTTCCACCAGATCCAAATCCTATGAGAGAGAGTTGAGTGTTGGGGAGACTATCATTTGAAGCACAAGAGCAAGGAGTTCATCATCAACGCACCATTTGTTACTTCTTGGAGAGTGGTGTCTCCTAGATTGGCTAGGTGTCACTTGGGAGCCTCCGACAAGATTGTGGAGTTGAACCAAGGAGTTTGTAAGGGCAAGGAGATCGCCTACTTCGTGAAGATCTACCGCTAGTGAGGCAAGTCCTTCGTGGGCGACGGCCATGGTGGGATAGACAAGGTTGCTTCTTCGTGGACCCTTCTTGGGTGGAGCCCTCCGTGGACTCGCGCAACCGTTACCCTTCGTGGGTTGAAGTCTCCATCAATGTGGATGTACGATAGCACCACCTATCGGAACCACGCCAAAAACATCCGTGTATCCAATTGCGTTTGAATCCTCCAAACCCTTCCCTTTACTTTCTTGCAAGTTGCATGCTTTAATTTCTGCTGCCTATACACTCTTTGCATTCTTGCTTGTATTGTGTGATGATTGCTTGACTTGTCCTAAAATAGCTAAAATCTGCCAAACTCTAAAATTGGGAAAAGGTTAAGTTTTTATTGGTCAAGTAGTCTAATCACCCCCCTCTAGACATACTTCAAGGTCCTACAGGGGCGCCGCCCCCCTCCTTGTCCTATTCGGACTAGAGGGGGAGGGGCGCGTGGCCTGCCCTGGACGCCCCTCCTCTTCTCCACTTTGGGCCCATGAGGCCCATTAACCCCCCGGGGGGGTCCGGTAACCCCCCGGTACTCGGGTATATATCCGATAACCCCCGGAACCATTCCGGTGTCCGAATATAGTCATCCAATATATCAATCTTCATGTCTCGACCATTTGAAGACTCCTCGTCATGTCCGCAGTCACATCCGGGACTTCAAACAATCTTCGGTACATCATAACATATAAACTCATAATATAATCGTCATCTAACTTTAAGTGTGCGGACCCTACGGGTTCGAGAACTATGTAGACATGACCGAGACACGTCTCCGGTCAATAACCAATAGCGGAACCTGGATGCTCATATTGGCTCCTACATATTCTACGAAGATCTTTATCAGTCAAACCGCATAACAACATACGTTGTTCCCTTTGTCATCGGTATATTACTTGCCCAAGATTCGATCGTCGGTATCTCAATACCTAGTTCAATCTCGTTACTGGAAAGTCTCTTTACTCGTTACGTAATGCATCATTCCGTAACTAACTCATTAGCTACATTGCTTGCAAGGCTTATAGTGATGTGCATTACCGAGAGGGGCCAGAGATACCTCTTCGACAATCGGAGTGACAAAACCTAATCTCGAAATACGCCAACTCAACATGTACCATTGGAGACACATGTAGAGCTCCTTTATAATCACCCAGTTACATTGTGACGTTTGGTAGCACACAAAGTGTTCCTCCGATAAACGGGAGTTGCATAATCTCATAGTTGTAGGAACATGTATAAGTCATGAAGAAAGCAATAGCAACATACTAAACGATCAAGTGCTAAGCTAACGGAATGGGTCAAGTCAATCACATCATTCTCCTAATGATGTGATCCCGTTTAATCAAATGACAACTCATGTCTATTGTTAGGAAACACAACCATCTTTGATCAACGAGCTAGTCAAGTAGAGGTGTACTAGTGACACTATGTTTGTCTATGTATTCACACATGTATTATATTTCGGTTAATACAATTCTAGCATGAATAATAAACACTAGCGAATAGTGCGCGGTGGCACGCCACGCCACATGGACTAATTAACTATTTAGATATTTTGTAATATATGGTAAGTATGACCCAAAACTTCTCTGTGGCGAAGAAGTTCATACAAGAACAGTAACCAGGCTGACGAACAACACCTTCTGGAACACCTGTGAGGCTGTGACTGCTATGCTGCGAGCAAGCATGACAGAAAGATCGCTACATAGGGTGGTTTGTATACTGACTTGAGAATAATAACAAATAATATATTTCGAATTAAAAAGAGTTAAAACAACATGTACGTAACAAAATAGTTTGCTGTCAACAATAATAAAATAAAGCATATATATAAGAGGGGGGAGCAATATAGTTGAATAATAAGCAGCTCCTGAACCAATTGTCCAGCAGGAAGTAACAATAGCGGCTCACAACCTATATAAAGAGAAGAGCCATTAGTAAAAGTTGACAAAAAAAACTATGTGCACTAATGCTAGAAGTACTTCTCTTGACTAATACAACTAAAAGCTCGATTTGAAAATCTATAAACAAAGTCACATAGGTAATATTGTTTCATAATGCTTTATAATATGTAATAAACTGAAGCACATAATTAAGAACACTAATTAAAATTGTTGTTTCAAAATACAACGGCCAATGGATACACGCACACACACATAAACATTGAATTAGTCAATGTTAGAGATGAAGAGAGAAGAGAATATTTACCGCGAGATAACTTGCACAATAGGCCAGTTCGTCAACCAAACTATACTTCAAAAATGATCATCAGTGGAAGTACTTGACAGCAAACTAAGCATTAATCAAAAACTGTCCTTTAATTTTATAGTATAGTTACAATGAGGCTTCTCAGTTGGCACTTCATATAAACTGCAGCACCCCTCTTGGTAGGAAATACTATGGAATATAAAAGCATGGGCAATAATTTGGAATGTACAAATGCACGGAAGCAATTTTTCAGCACTTCTATTTACAGAAGAGACAGGGAATATTCTTCTCCAATTCAATGTAGTCAAAAGTCAATTGGGCTCACAATCTAGATGTACAACATATTGTTCCTACACAAAGTACAATGTAAAATGACGCCTATACACAAATCAAACTCAATACAGTTAAGTCTTAATTCTTCAGCATTAACACCTCAAGCACAATATTTCAAGATTAAGAAACACATCCATATGAGGACTTCGTGCAAACAGGAGATAAACGCCCATCACAATTTGTCCGGATCTTGGCTGTAAAAACAGAAATGAAGACATGAGCCATCGGCACTCCGAAAGCTTCCATATAAAGAACATAAACATGAGCCAAATGAAGGAATTAATGTTGAGTTTTCAACAATACAATGAATTGGTTTTTCTTTTAGATTGCTTCTAGCAAGAACATTTCAATTGTAGAGAAAGCATAGAGAAACAATGCTATTTCAAGGATAGAACTACATAACAAGTCAAGCAAGATCTGGTTGATATGACACATATTATCGATTTTAGTAATGTACTGCCAGAAAGAAGTAAACCTGACATAGTGTGCAAATTACCAGCTATAACGGAGACATAAAATGTGGCAATGCAGCACTAACAAACGTATTTTTCTTTGAGACACATGTTTAGTAGGAAGAATAGTAGGAAAGTGAGGGTTTATTTCAGAAGAGCTATATGACAAATTATGGTCCGAAAATAAGCTCAACAACAATTCCATTTATTATTGGGTTAAAGGGAGCTTTATTGCATCAAATCAGTGTTCTAGTTACAATCATCCAACATACTAAAAGAAATAAAGGTGGAGCCTGGCCAAGCTGAACTTCAGAAAGATTGTCCCCCTGTACAACCCTGTTTTCACAAAACGGTGATCGTCGAGAAAATTGCGCACGGTGTAGACTTCTCCATGCAATTTTAGCATTACATCTTATAAAAATCAAAGTAATGTCAGGAATAGGAAATATGTACTTCTAATAAATTCATAAAATTCGAAAGAATATCACATAAGTTTTCTTGGAATTCATACCAGAAGCAATGGAGAAGAAAGAGTCTTGAGTATGATTGGGAACTTACAGGAGAAACAGTGGACAGAGGGTGGGCCACACGCCAACAGGAGCTGTGCTATCTCTTTTTCCTGCAAAAAGACGACCGTTTTGTTAATGTTTTGGTTGTAAATTATGGGATAATCTAAGCATATCGAGTTGCTGAACTATGCCGTATGTGGCAAGGGCCGAAATCTGACGGGGGGCCACCAGCCCAGCCATGTATTCTTCTCTGTATTTTCACAGCAAAAACTAGAGCAGGACAAACCTTGACAGCTACATATTAGACTACACCTGCGCAAAACAATCAATGCAAGCTAAATCAAAACATAACAGGAGTCCTACAAGTACATTTTGGGCATCCCTCGCCAAAGTTGTACCCAATACGCGCCACCAATGACTACATCTTACTCAGCGGGGGTGAAGAATTAGCATAAATTAATTGACACACTTTTCAGATTGTGACATGAGATCCTCATGTACCCAAGACTGAAAACAACCAGAAAAAACTTTCAAGAAGCAACAACGGTATTTTTGTTCGGCGAAACGTTAGTTAGTACTAAGAACAATAAGTCATCATTGTCATTGTTTGTCTAGAACATCAGTACATAGAAGCTTGTTAATCTGAAGATTGTATGCTGAACTCACCGATTGCAAGGAAGAGGGAGTCGGACACGGATGGCTCGTTGAAGGCATGGATGAGGGAAACTGATGGTGCCGGTCTGCCGGACACCGATGCTCAAATCATAGTATGCGTGGGTCTCGATTCTTGAACACCTCCGCACAGTCGAGGAGCCCCGGTGTTCGGCCAAGCGCAGAAGCTCTTGCGTGTGACAAAATAGTCGCCCAACTACGGGAAAGATCTACTATTCTTGATGCTACTTTGGTTCTCCGGCCCCACGCATCCAGCAGGTCGGCTGTTTCATCATCTCCTCCCTTCAAGTGCTCCCGTGCGCTCCACCTTCCTTGCCTCGGCTCATCTCACCACGGCAAGGATGCGACATAGCCGTAGTTTGCCATGTCCATCTCGGCCGCCATGGACAGCAGCAATGGGAGCAAGGCCGACCTCGCCCGGTGACGAACGCCTCCAGGCAGCGGAACCATAAAAGCCACGGATGATCGTCCGGGCAGTCCAGAGGCAAGAACGTTGAAGCCCCGCTGTGCCTCCACCCAACCTCTCGCAACGGCCGTGACCTCCCAATGGCTGTCCACCTCCATGGGGTGAGCCGAATAGGTTAGCCAGCAGTGAAAATTGGCCACCTCCCGCCGTGCGCATAGTCTGTTGCCGGCCAAGTGCGGCCCTATTTGGAACGAAGGCAAAAAAAAGATAAATCGTAAGAGGATAGAAAGGCATCAGGAAGAGCCGAGTAAGGCTAGTAGCGCAGACGGCTGGCTTGCAAATTTTTTGGATGGTGAACACCTTACCTCGGTCGTGACCTCCATGAGCACCTTTCGTGTGCCGTCTCTCCTATGTGCACCACCACCTCCGACGCACAGAAGGAGACGATCGAGGGTTCTGGCAGGCACTGGCCGTTGGCGAGGTAGGCCGTAGACGGGATTTGGGAGACGCTGGGAAGCAGCTGTGAGGTAGGATGTCGAAGGGGAAGCCCTTTTATAGGGCTATACATACAGGCAGTTTGGCGGTAGCACGCGGCAGATGGTGGAAGGGCAGCGAAGTACTCGGCGACGGGTGTTGCTCGCCAGAATCGACGGGAGCCTTCCAGGACCGACGAAGCCAAAATATCTCTATCTAGGAAGAGAAAAAATAGTAAACAAAGCTCACGGAAAAGCCCAGAAAGATCGCTGCTACATATAAAATCTAAACGTGTCGATGAAAGAACTCACGAGTCAACGTACGTGTGACTCAGCCCAAATCTACCTAAAGCAACAACCGCCACGTCTCCCTAAAAAAACATCCGCCACGTCAAAATGGCACGTGCAAAACGGCCAACCAGATGAATAAAGAAAACACGTCCTGGAATTGATCCACACACGCATCGCAGGAAAAAAAGGGAGTAACCACCACGCGGAAGTCGCTCCCTGCATGTTCCCCGGTAACAAGTGTCAATTTTTGGAGGCCGTGAAAAAAAGTTCCGGAAAAACCAGGTAAATGAATCCCTTACGGGCCTAGTATTCTTAGTATTTATCATGATATATGGAAATATATATTCTTTATTATTGCCTCTAGGGCATATTTCCTTCAGTCTCCCACTTGCACTAGAGTCAATAATCTAGATTACACAGTAATGATTCTAACACCCATGGAGCCTTGGTGTTGATCATGTTTTGCTCGTGGAAGAGGCTTAGTCAATGGGTCTACATTCAGATCCGTATGTATCTTACAAATCTCTATGTCTCCCATCTGGACTTGGTCCCGGATGGAATTGAAGCATCTCTTGATGTGCTTGGTCCTCTTGTGAAATCTAGATTCCTTTGCCAAGGCAATTGCACTAGTATTGTCACAGAAGATCTTCATTGGTCCCGATGCACTAGGTATGACACCTAGATCGGATATGAACTCCTTCATCCAGACTCCTTCATTTGCTGCTTCCGAAGCAGCTATGTACTCCGCTTCGCATGTAGATCCCGCCACGACGCTTTGCTTAGAACTGCACCAACTGACAGCTCTACCGTTCAATATAAACACGTATCCGGTTTGTGATTTAGAATCATACGGATCAGTGTCAAAGCTTGCATTGATGTAACCATTTACGACTAGCTCTTTGTCACCTCCATAAACGAGAAACATATCCTTAGTCCTTTTCAGGTTTTTCAGGATATTCTTGACCGCTGTCCAGTGATCCACTCCTGGATTACTTTGGTACCTCCCTGCTAAACTTATTGCTAAGCATACATCAGGTCTGGTACACAGCATTGCATACATGATAGAGCCTATGGCTGAAGCATAGGGAACATCTTTCATTTTCTCTCTATCATCTGCTATGGTCGGGCATTGAGTCTGACTCAACTTCACACCTTGTAATACAGGCAAGAACCCTTTCTTTGCTTGATCCATTTTGAACTTTTTCAAAACTTTATCAAGGTACATGCTTTGTGAAAGTCCAATTAAGCGTCGTGATCTATCTCTATAGATCTGGATGCCTAATATGTAAGCAGCTTCACCGAGGTCTTTCATTGAAAAACTTTCATTCAGGTATCCTTTTATGCTATCCAAAAATTCTATATCATTTCCAATCAACAATATGTCGTCGACATATAATATCAGACATGCTACATAGCTCCCACTCACTTTCTTGTAAATACAGGCTCCTCCAAAAGTCTGTATAAAACCATATGCTTTGATCACACTATCAAAGCGTTTATTCCAACTCCGAGAGGCTTGCACCAGTCCATAAATGGATCGCTGGAGCTTGCACACTTTGTTAGCACTTTTTGGATCAACAAAACCTTCTGGTTGCATCATATACAACTCTTCTTCCATAAATCTATTCAGGAATGCAGTTTTGACATCCATTTGCCATATTTCATAATCATAAAATGCGTCAATTGCTAACATGATTCAGACAGACTTAAGCATCGCTACGGGTGAGAAAGTCTCATCGTAGTCAACTCCTTGAACTTGTCGAAAACCTTTTGCAACAAGTCGAGCTTTGTAGACAGTAACATACCATCAGCATCAGTCTTCTTCTTGAAGATCCATTTATTCTCGATGGATTGCCGATCATCGGGCAAGTCAACCAAAGTCCATACTTTGTTCTCATACATGGATCCCATCTCAGATTTCATGGCCTCAAGCCATTTTGCGGAATCTGGGCTCATCATCGCTTTCTCATAGTTCGTAGGTTCGCCATGGTCAAGTAACATGACTTCCATAATAGGATTACGGTACCACTCTAGTGCAGATCTTACTCTGGTTGACCTACGAGGTTCGGTAGTAACTTGATCTGAAGTTTCATGATCAATATCATTAGCTTCCTCACTGATGATTGGTGTAGTCGTCACACGAACCAGTTTCTGTGATGAACTATTTTCCAATAAGGGAGCAAGTACAGTTACCTCATCAAGTTCTACTTTCCTCCCACTCACTTCTTTCGAGAGAAACTCCTTCTCTAGAAAGGATCCAAATTTAGCAACAAAAGTCTTGCCTTCAGATCTGTGATAGAAGGTGTACCCAATAGTCTCTCTTGGGTATCCTATAAAGACACATTTCTCCGATTTGGGTTCGATCTTATCTAGTTGAAGTTTCTTCACATAAGCATCGCAGCCCCAAACTTTAAGAAATGACAACTTTGGTTTCTTGCCAAACCACAGTTCATAAGGCGTCGTCTCAACAGATTTTGATGGTGCCCTATTTAACGTGAATGCGGCCGTCTCTAAAGCATAACCCCAAAATGATAGCAGTAAATCAGTAAGAGACATCATAGATCGCACCATATCTAGTAAAGTACGATTACGACGTTCGGACACACCATTACGTTGTGGTGTTCCGGGTGGCGTGAGTTGCGAAACTATTCCACATTGTTTCAAATGTAAACCAAACTAGTAACTCAAATATTCTCCTCCATGACCAGATCACAGAAACTTTATTTTGTTGTTACGATGATTCTCCACTTCAGTCTGAAATTCTTTGAACTTTTCAAATGTTCCAGACTTATGTTGCATTAAGTAGATATACCCATATCTGCTCAAATCATCTGTAAAGGTGAGAAAATAAAGAGACCCGCCGCGAGCCTGAATGTTCATTGGACCACATACATCAGTATGTATGATTTCCAACAAATCTGTTGCTCGCTCCATAGTTCCGAAGAACGGCGTTTTAGTCATCTTGCCCATGAGGCACGGTTCGCAAGTACCAAGTGATTCATAATCAAGTGATTCCAAAAGTCCATCAGTATCATTATCAACTCTGCATCTTTTGGCTTCAACATTATGAATATGTGTATCACTACTATCGAGATTTAATAAAAATAGACCACTCTTCAAGGGTGCATGACCATAAAAGATATTACTCATATAAATAGAACAACCATTATTCTGTCTTAACACTGGCACCAAATAACAATTATTTAGGTGTAAAACTAATCCCGAAGGTAGATGTAGAGGTAGCGTCCCAACCGCGATCACATCGACTTTGGAACCATTTCCCACGCGCATCGTCACCTCGTCCTTAGCCAATCTTCGCTTAATCCGTAGTCCCTGTTTCGAGTTGCAAATATTAGCAACAGAACCAGTATCAAATACCTAGGTGCTACTGCGAGCATTAGTAAGGTACACATCAATAACATGTATATCACATATACCTTTGTTCACCTTGCCATCCTTCTTATCCACCAAATACTTGGGGCAGTTCCGCTTCCAGTGACCAGTCTCCTTGCAGTAGAAGCACTCAGTCTCAGGCTTAGGTTCAGATTTGGGTTTCTTCTCTTGAGCAGCAACTTGTTTGACGTTCTTCTTGAAGTCCCCCTTCTTCTTCCCTTTACCCTTTTTCTTGAAACTGGTGGTCTTATTGACCATCAACACTTGATGCTCCTTTTTGATTTCTACCTCTGCAGCTTTTAGCATTGCGAAGAGCTTGGGAATAGTCGTGTCCATTCCTTGCATATTATAGTTCATCACGAAGCTCTTGTAGCTTGGTGGCAGTGATTGAAGAATTCTGTCAATGACACTATCATCAGGAAGATTAACTCCCAGTTGAATCAAGTGATTATTATACCCAGACACTTTGAGTATATGTTCATTGACAGAACTATTCTCTTCCATCTTGCAGCTATAGAACTTATTGGATACTTCATATCTCTCAATCCGGGCATTTGCTTGAAATATTAACTTCAACTCCTAGAACATCTCATATGCTCCATGACGTTCAAAACGTCGTTGAAGTCCCGGTTCTAATCCGTAAAGCATGGCACGCTGAACTATCGAGTAGTCATCAGCTTTGCTCTGCCAGACGTTCTTAACATCGTCAGTTGCATCTGCAGCAGGCCTGGCACCCAGCGGTACTTTCAGGACGTAATTCTTCTGTGCAGCAATGAGGATAATCCTCAAGTTACGGACCCAGTCCGTGTAATTGCTACCATCATCTTTCAACTTAGGTTTCTCAAGGAACGCATTAAAATTCAACGGAACAATAGCACGATCCATCTATCTACAACAAACATAGACAAGCAAAATACTATCAGGTACTAAGTTCATGATAAATTTAAGTTCAATTAATCATATTACTTAAGAACCCCCACTTAGATAGACATCCCTCTAATCATTTAAGTGATCACGTGATCCAAATCAACTAAACCATGTCCGATCATCACGTGAGATGGAGTAGTTTTCAATGGTGAACATCACTATGTTGATCATATCTACTATATGATTCACGTTCGACCTTTCGGTCTCAGTGTTCCGAGGCCATATCTGTATATGCTAGGCTCGTCAAGTTTAACCTGAGTATTCCGCGTGTGCAACTGTTTTGCACCCATTGTATTTGAACGTAGAGCCTATCACACCCGATCATCACGTGGTGTCTCAGCACGAAGAACTTTCACAACGGTGCATACTCAGGGAGAACACTTATACCTTGAAATTTAGTGAGAGATCATCTTATAATGCTACCGTCAATCAAAGCAAAATAAGATGCATAAAGGATAAACATCACATGCAATCAATATAAGTGATATGATATGGACATCATCATCTTGTGCTTGTGATCACCATCTCCGAAGCACCGTCATGATCACCATGGTCACCGGCGCGACACCTTGATCTTCATTGTAGCATTTTTGTCGTTTCGCCACCTATTGCTTCTACGACTATCACTACTGCTTAGTGATAAAGTAAAGCAATTACAGGGCGATTGTATTGCATACAATAAAGTGACAACCATATGGCTCCTGCCAGTTGCCGATAACTCGATTACAAAACATGATCATCTCATACAATAAAATATAGCATGACATCTTGACCATATCACATCACAAGATGCCCTGCAAAAACAAGTTAGGCGTCCTCTACTTTGTTGTTGCAAGTTTTACGTGGCTGCTATGGGCTGAGCAAGAACCGTTCTTACCTAGGCATCAAAACCACAACGATAGTTCGTCAAGTTAGTGCTTTTTTAACCTTCTCAAGGACCGGGCATAGCCACACCCGGCTCAACTAAAGTTGGAGAAACTGAGACCCGCCAGCCACTTTTGTGCAAAGCACGTCGGTTGAACCAGTCTCGCGTAAGCGTACGTGCAATGTCGGTCTGGGCCGCTTCATCCAACAATACTGCCGAACCAATGTATGACATGCTGGTAAGCAGTATGACTTGTATCGCCCACAACTCACTTGTGTTCTACTCGTGCATATAACATCTACACATAAAACCTGGCTTGGATGCCACTGTTGGGGAACGTAGTAATTTCAAAATTTTCCTACGCACATGCAAGATCATGGTGATGCATAGCAACGAGAGGGGGAGTGTTGTCCATCTACCCTCGTAGACCGAAAGCGGAAGCGTTAACCCAACGCGGTTGATGTAGTCGTACGTCTTCATGGCCCGACCGATCAAGCACCAAAAACACGGCACCTCCGAGTTCTTGCACACGTTCAGCTCGATGACGTTCCTCAAACTCCGATCCAGTCGAGTGTCGAGGGAGAGTGAAAGTGCAACTATCGCTAGGTGGTTTTGGTAATTCATAACAACATATAGCTCACTGCGCTAATGCTATTCCAAGACTATTATTTCAGGAAAGCTCAATGAATGGCATGGCATGGATAATGAAAGTGGATCCCTCAAAATACTAATGACAAAGGATTGGCTCAAGCTCAAAAGCTCAAGACTATTCATTTTACATTTTAGAGATCCAAGATCCCATTGAGTCTATAGGAAAAGCCAATACTATCAAGGAGGGATGAGGTGTTGCTTAATGAGCCTCTTGCTTGATATGCTCCAAAAACCCTCAACTACTTCCCCACATACACAAATGACCTAAACCTAAAGCGAAAATTGGTCACACCGATTCTTCCTATCCGGCGCCACCGAGTTCTAATGTCATAGCCACTGCCACAAACCTTAGGCAAATCGGTCCTACCGATAGGGATCTCGGTCTCACCGAGATGGGATTGTAATCTCTCTGTTTCCCTTCGTAACGTTTCGGTCTAACCGAAGTGAGCGATCAGTCCCACCGAGATTGCAATGTAAACTCTTTGTTTCCCTTTTGTAACATTTCGGTCTCACCGGAAAGAGCAAATCGGTCCCACCGAGTTTACCTGACCAACTCTCTGGTTAGCTTATTACCAAAATTGGTCTCATCGAGTTTGTGTAATGGGACTCACCGAGATTATGTTATGCCCTAACCCTAACCAGATCGGTCTTACCGAGTTGCATTTCGGTCCCACCGAAAATCCTAACGGTCACTAGGTTTACTGAATCGGTACGACCGAGTTTGATGATTCGGTCCCACCGAGTTTGGTAAATTGTGTGTAACAGTTAGATTTTGTGTGGAGGCTATATATACCCCTCCACCTCCTCTTCATTCATGGAGAGAGCCATCAGAACAAACGTACACTTCCAACTTACCATTTCTGAGAGAGAACCACCTACTCATGTGTTGAGGCCAAGATATTCCATTCCTACCATATGAATCTTGATCTCTAGCCTTCCCCAAGTTGCTTTCCACTCAAATCTTCTTTCCACCAGATCCAAATCCTATGAGAGAGAGTTGAGTGTTGGGGAGACTATCATTTGAAGCACAAGAGCAAGGAGTTCATCATCAATGCACCATTTGTTACTTCTTGGATAGTGGTGTCTCCTAGATTGGCTAGGTATCACTTGGGAGCCTCCGACAAGGTTGTGGAGTTGAACCAAGGAGTTTGTAAGGGCAAGGAGATCGCCTACTTTGTGAAGATCTACCGCTAGTGAGGCAAGTCCTTCATGGGCGACGGCCATGGTGGGATAGACAAGGTTGCTTCTTCGTGGACCCTTCATGGGTGGAGCCCTCCGTGGACTTGCACAACCGTTACCCTTCGTGGGTTGAAGTCTCCATCAACGTGGATGTACGATAGCACCACCTATCGGAACCACGCCAAAAACATCCGTGTCTCCAATTGCGTTTGAATCCTCCAAACCCTTCCCTTTACTTTCTTGCAAGTTGGATGCTTTAATTTCTGCGGCCTATATACTCTTTGCATGCTTGCTTGAATTGTGTCATGATTGCTTGACTTGTCCTAAGATAGCTAAAATCTGCCAAACTCTAAAATTGGGAAAAGGCTAAGTTTTTAATTGGTCAAGTAGTCTAATCACCCCCCTCTAGACATACTTCAAGGTCCTACAAGTGGTATTAGAGCGCTGGTCTCCATTTGCTTTGATTTCCATAGCTTTTGGTGGTCAGAGCCTTCGTTTCACAACCTAGGAGAGTATGGCCTCTAGTGAGGTAAATTATCACCGTAGAGGTCCTTACTTTGATGGTACTAATTTTGCTAGTTGGAAGCATAAGATGAAAATGCATATTCTCGGACATAACCCCGCCGTTTGGGCAATTATTTGTATTGTCTTGCAAGGTGAATTCTTTGATGGGAGAGAGCCAAACCGTGAAGCTAATGCGGAAGAAATGAAGATGCTACAGTACAACGCTCAAGCTTGTGATATCATCTTCAACGGATTGTGCCCCGAAGAATTCAACAAAATCAGCCGTCTTGAGAATGCAAAGGAAATTTGGGATACTTTGATTGATATGCATGAAGGTACCGACTCCGTCAAGGAATCCAAGTTGGATGTGCTCCAAAGTCAGCTTGACAAGTTCAAAATGAAGGATGGTGAAGGTGTCGCTGAAATGTACTCTAGGCTTGCACTTATGACAAATGAGATTGCCGGCTTAGGGAGTGAAGAGATGACCGACAGATTCATCATCAAGAAGATCCTAAGAGAATTGGATGGAAAGTATGATACCGTGTGCACATTGATCCAAATGATGCCAAACTACAAAGATCTTAAGCCAACGGAAGTCATTGGAAGAATTGTTGCTCATGAGATGTCACCTAAGGATAAGGAGGAACTTCAGAACAAGTCAAGTAGTGCTTACAAAGCCTCATGTGAAGCCCCCACATCATCAAGTGAGAAACAAACCTTCAACGAAGAATTGAGCTTAATGGTGAAGAACTTCAACAAATTCTACAAGAGTAGAAGCAAAGAAAGAAGCTCCAAGTCAAGGTCTTACAATGACAAAAGATCTTCTAGTCGAGAGCGAAATTGCTACAATTGTGTGAGACCTGGAAACTATTCCAATGACAGTATAACACCCTACAAAAGAAGAGAAGATTCTCCAAAAAGAAGAAGCAAAAGAGAAGAATCACCACCAAGAGAGAGGAGGAGTAGAGATGATCGTTATGAACGAAGACCCTCACGGAGAAGCAAGGATTCGGAAAGGAATGACAAGTCATCAAGGAGCTACACAAAACGAAGACATCAAGCTCACGTTGGTGAATGGGTATCCGGTTCCGACTCCGACCATCACTCTGAGAGAAGCTATCACTCCGACTACGAATATACTCAAGATGAAGGAGTTGCCGGTCTAGCACTTGTGTCAACCAACTCCTACGAAATATCTGACTCACCAAATGAAGGAATTGGAAGATGCTTCATGGCCAAAGGTCCACAGGTAACACATCCCGAGTATGTTGATTTCAATAGTGATGAAGATGACTTCCTTGTGGATGATGATTTACTTGTTGACAACTCTAGTGATGAATACTACGATGAAACGTCAATTAATCATGCTAATCAAGATAAAACGAATGACAATGATAAGGAGAAGATTGAGCTTCTAACTAAAGAACTAAACACTCTTAAGTTGGCTCATGAAACTATCTTCGAAGATCATCGAGAACTTTTAAGGGCTCATGAGAAGTTACGCTTTGAAAACTCAATCTTGAGCAAAAGCATGAGTTCTTAAAAGCAATCAATGATGATCTCCGCAAGAAAAGTTCTTCTTACATTGCCAAGCGTTTACTCTTATCTACTTACATGCATCAAGTCAAGTCTAGTAACAAGTACAAGAAATATAGGTCCTCTAGTAGTAACAATAATAATGTCAAATTCAATATTGTTGCTTCTAGTAGTTCTCTTGATTCCACTAATGATTCTCTTAGCCAAGTTACACTTGAGCAAGAAAATAGCTTATTGAAGGGAATTTTAGAGAAAGGTATTTACAAGAGCCTTGCCGGGAGTAAGCAATTTGAGGAAATTGTACGCAAGCAAGGAAGGCACCGGAAGAACCAAGGTGTGGGTTTTGAACGAAGGTTCAATGCCAATGGAGTTGAGTGGGAAGAAGATCAATATCCCAAGACGAAGTTTATTCCTAAACAAGAGAAGTATGATCCTACTTCCTTCAAGGGAACACAAGCTCAAGATGATCTTCCACCACAAGACCACAAGCAAAAAGGCAAGGATAAGCTTCAAGAGGAGATTGATGCATTTGAAGAAGGTCCTAAGGCCTTGGTCAAGTGGGTTCCCAAGACTACGTCAAGTTCTACTTCATCAAGTATGACTACAACTCCAAGGATTCCCATCAAGATGATGTGGATCCCGAAGAAGAAGAACTAGAGAGTTCTTGAGGGTGACTCCGCCAACATTCTTCACTCATATATTTTTGGCAACAACAAGTGCAATCAACTTCCACATCTTGCACTAGTTCAAGGAGTCACAAACCCTCATGTTGGTAAGGCAAGGGACAAGGTAACCTAATGATTTCATGGACATTATCTTGTGTGTGGATCACTCTATGTCTATGGAGATTCTTGTTTGTTCCTTGTGGGACTAACCCATGTAGGTATGTTGAAAGTGCGACTCACTCCAAAGGATTGCTCCAAATGATCTACATCAACCTTGAGCATCCACATCTTCAACACCTACATGAAGTCATCATCGACAAAACCCAAGGTTAGTTCATCCCTCTAAAAGGGGATCTCACATCTAGGGGGAGCTTAACTCTAAGAATTGAGTCAAAGCAACTCTAATAGTGTGAACACATCAATGCATTATGTAAAAGTGGAAACCCCACTTAAGCTTAAACGATGAGTATGACCTATGATCAAATGTTCTCATTTGACTCCTAAGTCAATATACTCATATATAGATGACCTAGTCATCGCCAATTGTTTGATAGATGCTAGAATTGGTTGTGCATGTTTTGACACATATTTCATTTGCCATCTTATTGTGTGAGCATGTTGGTGCATATTTTACTCATTCGAGGACATCCACTTGTTGTTTTGATTGTTTGGTTCTTTTTCTTTTTGCCAAGTGGATGGACAAGAATGCCTAAGAACCTTCTTTAGCTATCTAGGCTTTTCTCATCTCAAACTCTATTCATGCTACATCACAAAATTTGATCAAGTCAGATTCAAACCACTCTGTGTGAGGAGCACTCGGAGTCCCCGATTCGTCATAGACTTAAACTTCCAAAACTTCTTTGTGATTCTCGGTCTGACCGATTCCTCCTTTTAGGTCCCACCGAGATCACTAAGTCGATCTAGGTTTTCAATCTCGGTGCAACCGATTTGAACTTTTCGATCACACCGAGTTGCTGTAACTGTACATTGTTATGCATCTCGGTGCCACCGAGTTGTTCCACTCGGTCACACCGACAAGGTCGGGCTATATATAGTCACGGGCAAAAATTTGGAAATTTCTATGAACCTCTTCGCCCGCGCAATAGCTCGCTCTGCCATCAGGGTCTCCGGATCGTCTCCTCGTCGCCAGCCGCCTCCTGTCGCTGGTCTCCACCACCGTCAACGGATTTCACCCCCGCTGAGGTAGTCCTGGATTAGGGGGTGTCCGGATGGCCGGACTATGACCTTTGGTCGGACTCCCGGACTATGAAGATACAAGATTGAATACTTCGTCTCGTGTCCGGATAGGGACTTTTCTTGGCGTGGAAGGCAAGCTTGGCGATACGATATGAAGATCTCCTCCCATTGTAACCGACTCTGTGTAACCCTAGCCCTCTCCGGTGTCTATATAAACCAGAGAGTTTTAGTCTGTAGGACGAACAACAATCATACCATAGGCTAGCATCTAGGGTTTAGCCTCTCTGATCTCGTGGTAGATCAACTCTTGTAATACCCATATCATCAATATTAATCAAACAGGAGTAGGGTTTTACCTCCACCGAGAGGGCCTGAACCTGGGTAAAAACATCGTGTCCCTTGTCTCCTGTTACCATCCGCCTAGACGCACAGTTCGGGACCCCCTACCCGAGATCCGCCGGTTTTGACACCGACATTGGTGCTTTCATTGAGAGTTCATATGTGTCGTCGCCTTTAGGCCCGATGGCTTCTTACATCATCAAGCACGACGCGGTCCAGGGCGAGACTTTTCTCCCCGGACAGCTCTTCGTATTCGGCGGCTTTGCACTGCGGGCCAACTCGTTTCACCATCTGGAGCAGATCGAAAGCTACGCCCCTGGCCATCAAGTCAGGTTTGGAAGTTTAAACTACACGGCCGACATTCACAGGGACTTGATCTTCGACGGATTCGAGCCACGGCCGAGCGTGCCGCACTGTCTCAATGGGCATGACCTAGCTCTGCCACCGGACAGCGCCCAGAATGCCGCTCAGGTGTCCGCTCCGACCATTAGCTCGGAGCCGGCTGCGCTAACCAGGGACGGACGGTTGGACACCGCCCTAGGAGATGCAATCTCTATGGCGATAGAGCCGAATACCAGCCTAGTCCTTTGCAAGGCCCGTGACTCCAAGGTGCCGGACTCCGTTCCGGACTCCGAATCTTCCGCACCCCTTCCGATCGAACCTGATCGGGCTCTGATCATGGAGTTCACCGCCGCGGACGTCTTTCAGCACTCGCCCTTTGGCGACATCCTGAACTCCCTAAAGTCTCTCTCTTTGTCAGGAGAGCCCTGGCCGGACTACGGTCAGCAGGGTTGGGATGCGGACAACGAAGAAATTCGAAACCCACCCACCACCCGCTTTGTCGCCACTGTCGACGATCTAACCGACATGCTCGACTTCGAATCCGAAGACATCGACGGCATGGACGCCGATGAAGGAGACAACCAAGAACCAGCACCTATAGGGCACTGGAAGGCCACCTCATCATACGATGTATACATGGTGGACACACCCAAAAGGGATAACAACGAGGATCAAAAGGGCGCAACCAGGGATCGCTCCCTCGAAAAACAATCAAAGCGGCGACGTAAGCGCCATGCCCAGCCCCACCTCGACAAAGACCCAGCCATAGAGCAGGGCGAATCAACGGAAGACGAGCATGCCATCGAGCAACCGTCCAAACAGGACGGGCAATCCGAACAACCAATCCTCGGGAAAGATAATAGTCCGAATGACATCACGCCGGACAAATTGCTGGAACATCAGAACCTCCACCAAAGGCTCGTTGCCACTACACGTAGCCTGAAAAAGCAGAAGTGGAGGCTCAAAACAGCAGAAGATGCACTCAGGATCAGGCGGGGCAAAGTACTCAATACCGCACACAAGTACGGCAACAGTCGTCACATAAAGAGCTATCCGAAGCGGAAACTACTACCAGTATTTGATGAAGAGGCCATAAAGCCCCCACAGTCAAAAACAAGGAAGCCACCAGGTCGGATAGATGACCCAATGATAGATCTAAAGCGACAAAGGGCGCCGCACTCAATACGGCACGCGATCCGCCTAAGGATTCGCATCAAACAACTGGCCCAACCAGATCCATCTATGGGCCAAGAAAGCAAGCTCCAGCGAGCAATGCACTGCAGAAAATATCCGAACATTGCGGCACACCTACATAAAGGGGCGCCGCACATCCCCTATGTTTTATCGATGAGGTGCTGGATCATGAATTTCCAGCGGGATTCAAGCCCGTGAACATAGAAGCATACGACGGAACAACAGACCCCGGAGTCTGGATCGAGGATTATATCCTCCACATACACATGGCCAGAGGAGATGACCTCCACGCCATCAAATAGTTACCCCTTAAGCTCAAAGGGCCAGCCCGGCACTGGCTTAAAAGCCTTCCCGAAAACACCATGGGAAGTTGGGAAGCGCTCGAGGAGGCTTTCCGGGCAAATTTTCAAGGGTCCTATGTACGACCTCCGGATGCAGATGATGTGAGTCATATATCTCAGCAACCCGGAGAGTCAGCCCGGAAACTCTGGAACAGATTCCTTACTAAAAAGAATCAGATAGTCGACTGTCCGGACACTGAGGCCCTAGCAGCTTTCAAACATAGCGTCCAAGACGAATGGCTCGCCAGACACCTCGGCCAAGAAAAGCCAAGAACAATGGCCGCATTAACAAGCCTCATGGCCCGCTTTTGCGCAGGAGAGGATAGCTGGTTGGCAAGAAGCAGCACCAGCGACCCGAGTACATCCGAACCCAGAGATGGAAACGGGAAACCGCGCCGTAACAAAGAATAGCGCCGAATCAAGGATAATAGCCCAATGAGCACGACAGTCAACGCCGGATTCAAAAGCTCTCGGCAAAATCAGAAAAAGCCGCCGCCCAACGATGACAGGGACGAGCTGTCTAACCTCAACAAAATCCTGGACAAAACATGTCAAATTCACAGCACCCCCGGGAGACCTGCAAGCCATACCCACAGAGATTGTTGGGTTTCAAGCAGTCCGGCAAACTTAACACCGAACACAAGGGGCTCGACACACCAAGCGAGGATGACGATGCACCCCACAAGCAGAACACCAAAGAACAAAAGAAGTTCCCACAAGAAGTCAAAACAGTAAATTCACTTCAGATGACAAAAGGGCAAAACAGAACAACGCTTATGAAGACACGCGCCATACGGCCAGCCCCAGAGGAGCACCACCACTGGTTGTTACAACCAATCACCTTTGATCGTCAGGATTACTCCAGAGGGGCCTGGAACGCAGGTTGGACTGCCTTGGTCTTGAATCCAGTTATTGACGGACTACAATTTACACGAGTCCTTATGGACGGCGACAATGACTTAAACCTGTTATATCAGGACACAATCCGCAAACTAGGGGTAAACCCAGCGCTAATCCGCTACGGCAACACTTCCTTTCAAGGAGCCACGCCGGGTCCAGATACCCAGAGTATGGGTTCCCTTTCGTTAGAAGTCACGTTCGGCTCACCCGACAACTTCCGAAGCGAAAAGCTAACCTTCCACATCGCCCCATTCGTAAGTCACTATCAAGCGCTACTGGGACGTGAAGCTCTCGCCTGCTTTAACGCAATACCGCATTATGCATCCCTTACACTTAAAATGCCCGGCCCACGAGGCCTCATCTCATTACAGGGGAATGAAAATTCACCCCCAAAGTACGGGTAAGGGTGCGGCAGCCTGGACAGCCGCACACTAATCTAGCCCTACTATTCCAGACAAGGCTAGATGAGTCCGGCGTCAACACACATGGACTTAATAGCCGCATAACCCTGTACAAGGGGCTCCGCGTGTTTACGCTAGGAGATAATGCGGCTCACTTCTTGCTCCAACTATATTTTGTTTATTCTAATGTAGACTTCTCGCACGCTTATTGACTAAAGTTCCTCTTTTTCGCAGATGAACACCATGCTACGCCCGTCCAGGATACGGCACAATGGAGACACAGGCGCAGACGTGCAGTAGGGACCCGTTCAAAGGATTCTTTTTAGATTAAGACCCTGTGTAAACCTTTTTTACTGTCTCTTGTTAACAACATCCCCTGGTTTTCGCCATAACCGAGGAGGAGGCTGGCATCTTGGCATGTGGCCACGCCAGAATTTTGCGCGTACCTGGACACCAGGGGATTTTTTTACCAAGGGCTCCGTTTCGGCCCGTCTTCATAAAGACCGAATACCTCAGGGAGTGTTCGGCGTCGCGAGTTTGGCCTTATATGCATCAGCTCCGAATCATGTCTTTGGTCAAATGTTGGGTTTGCTCAGCTCCTGTGTTTTGCTGCCTTACGTTCCGTTATATCGGCTAACGCGGCACCAGGAGAACTACTGCGATTGTGCCCCGGTTCGTCCAGGCGAGCACCTCAGTAGAGAAAGCCGAAAACTAACTGTCATGATATAGCAAGAGACTGGTCAACCACTCGATGACTCTCAGAATCTCTAGGATTCCTCCAGATTAACGAAGGACCGCTTCCCGGTCAGCCACACACACGCCCCGAATTCGGGAGAGGGCGGTGCCTTCAGGGGCTATTGAGTAGCCCCAATGTCAAACTCCTATGGCTAAGTGAAACTGATAAAGCATTATAGTCCGGTTGCCTCGTTCGCCGCACTATCACCTCCTTTGTAGGACCAAGACGTTGGGTTAAGTGTGAAAAGGCGCATTTTTTGCGAACACCCCCGCATTATATGCGTGGGGGCTGAAGCCAACGACTGCCATCTTTCAGGTTATATACACATATACATTAACGGCCGCACAGGAGGTGTTATAATTCTTGCAAGCACAAGTATAAAAAGCTTTTATATTCTATCAAAATATTTCTTTTACAATAGCACCTGCTATTCGAACACAACATCCTTTGAGCACTGCGCTTCTATTAAATGAGCGCCCGGAAGAACTTCCTCAAAGTAGTACTTGGCAGGCACACGGCCTTTGTCCGAATCCTGGGATGCGACAACACTGGCCTGCATATCCGCCTAGTATGTCTTGACACGAGCAAGAGCCATCTGCGCACCCTCTATGCACACCGACCTCTTCATTGCATCAACATGCGGCACAGAACCAAGGAACTGCTGCACCAACCCAAAATAACTCTTCGGTTCTGGCTCCCCCGGCCACAAACGACTCGCAACATACTTCATGGCAAGTCCGGATAGCCTGTTCAGCTCCGCAAAGGCGGAAAAACGGTCGGATACCTAAAGTGGACAATCTGGATTGTGGAATTGCGACCAAAAAAGATCTTCCAATTTATGGTCACCTCGACCTCAAAAGTGTGCGGTTGCGTCCGCCGCACTCACTGCCAAATCCAGATAAGTATTTTCCGCACTCCACTGCCGGTCCAATGGAGCATACCTAGGATCCCCGAACTTCATCCGCAGCATATAGGGCTTTCCAGCCGTGATATCACTGGCCTGACGCAGCTCCTCCTTCATAGCTCTCATTGCAGAGCGAGTATCCTTGGCCTCGGCAGTGATCTTCTCAAGGTCCTTCTGAGCCGCCCTTTCTTCTTGCTCGAGAAACGTACAACGGTCGGCAGCATCCTTCAATTTTATAGCCATTTCGGTTATTACCTTCTTACTCTGGCAGTGAGCAGCCTGTTCGGCTTCCAGCTCTTCAACCGCCTTAACGGCAGCCGCATCACTTTTTCTTGCTTGCTCCTTGGCTCGGGCAAGTTCCGCCCGAATGTTCTCCACGGCAGCAGCACTATCTGCAATAAGCATATATAGTGTAAGACACGAGCATCAAACTCCTCTTATCAGATATCTACGGAGCATACCTTGTGCCTCGTCTAGCCGCTTATTTACAAGCGCGATGTCGGCATCCGCCACGTCCAGTTGCCGCTTTAGCTCGGCAGATTCATCAGTCCGGCTAGCCACTGAACGCCTTGCAACCTTCATAAAAAGGTAACATTTTATACCTGGGGTTTTGATCCTCCGTGTGCCATCACTCTTGACGACACATGGAGTCTCAGGGGCTACTATTTATACAGGGCGCATTTTATGCAGCTCTATCAAAAGGTACACCTTTTGACGTACCTCAAAGCCTGTCAGTAAACTCCTGGTGGCCTCGTACAATCCGCTTTCCGCGGATACAATACTTCCTATCACCGTGTTCATCAACATACGATGTTCTTCTGAGACGGACGCTCACCTGAGCAGATCCCTCAACCTCTCCGACCACACACCAGAGGGCACCGGACCAGCCCGACGACCTTTTTCAGGATCCGGACTCAGAGACACCCGCCGGGACGACACCTCGGGGTCGCCCGCCTCATAAATTGGTGCAGCTAGGGGAGTCGTTTCGCTCTCCATCATCTCCGGACGAAGATCCCCGGAAGACGAGCTCTGCTGAGAAGGGTTGAGATCCGAACTACAAGGTAATATTTCGGTTATCTTCTTCAGAAATAAAACAGGGATGCCACTAATTTTTGAAGACCTCTCTTTACTTACGGCTCGGAGGAAAGCTGATCCCCTTGAGGGCGCAATGCGGCCGGGGCAGTCTCCGGCGCCGGATCCTTTGACAAAGATTTCTTCCCCCGTTTCGAGGTCATCCCCTCCGGGTCTTCAGAGGCACTCCTTTTTCTTCCCAGGTTGAGGGAATTCTCGATTCCTCCCTCCCTGACAGTCTCCTCCGTGGAGGCGGTAGCTCCTTGGTTCCCCTCTTCGCCCTCGGCCGAAAGCATAATCTCCAGATCCTGGTTATCACGGGATCCGGCGCGGTCTCGGGCAGAGGGGCTAGACACCTGATAAGCTTTGCCTTCGCTATCCACTCCTGTTCAATGAATAGCTCTGTTAAAGGGCCACTTTATGATGAAAATACGGATGGTGTGTCCAGATATGGGGCTACTTACCTTAGCGTCCTGGCGATTGCAGCTCAGACCTGCGTCCTCGGATAAGTCCGGACACCTTTCTTGTGGTCCGAAGAACAATTTGTACATCTCCATGGGCGTCGTGCCCATAAAGTGTTGGAGGACTCGCGGTCCCTCCGAATTAAATCCCCACAGGCGGAGAGGGCGACGTTTACAGGGCAGTGTGCGGCGGATCAGCACAACTTGCGCCACCACGGTCAAGTTAATATCTCTTTCTAGGAGATCTCGAATGCGATCCTGCATAAGGGGCACGTCTTTGGACGGCCCCCAGATAAGCCCTTCATTGACCCATGACGCTCACCGTGGTGGGGGACCCGAGCGAAAAGAAGGTGGCACCACCCATGTGGTGCCCCTGGGGGCTGTGATATAAAACCAGTCCCGTTGCCATAAGCCGAACTCTTCTTGGAAAGTGCCCTCGGGCCATCGAGCGCCGACTATCTTGCTTATGATAGCTCCTTCGCACTCAGCGTGCTGCCCCTCGACCATCTTCGGCTCTACCTTGAAGGTTTTAAGCCACAATCCGAAGTGAGGGGTGATATGGAGGAAGGCTTCACACACTATGATGAATGATGAAATTTGGAGGATGGACTCTGGAGCTAGGTCGTGGAATTCCAGCCCGTAATAGAACATCAGCCCCCTCACAAAGCGATCAATCGGGAAACCTAACCCCCAAAGGAAGTGAGATTTGAACACCACGCTCTCACCAGGCTGAGGAGAAGGAATGGCTTGCCCTTGAGCAGGCAGCCTATGCGAGATTTTGCCGGTTAGATACCTGGCATCTCTCAGCTTTCGCACGTCTTCTTCCGTAACGGAGGAAGGCACCCACCCGCCTTGAAGGTTGGAGCCAGACATCATCGGAGGTCCGAAGTTCCGAAAACTAGAAGCCTTGAGTGTTGGAACTCGAGGCGAGGGGTGGATTCAATTGGATTGAAAGAAAAGGGAATCGAGCCTTTGTTTCTTTATAAAGGAGTTGAATACCAAGAGCCCTCCCTGTAACCGTTTGGGACTCGCTTTCAATTAGAGAGTCATACCAAAAGGCACGGTTGGGTTACCCATGCCCGTATTGATGAGAATCTCGGAATAAGGGGACACGATCTCTGCTTCGACAAGACGTGCCAAGGAAACCGCCTCGCTAAATGCGTTGAGGTGGAACAGTAAAACAATTCGAATAAAGGCTTGGCCGTGGCATGATGTCACGCCGCGGAATACGTCAGCAGATTAGATTTGTGTAAATATTATTCTCTCTATGGTGGCATGTGGAACTTATTTTTGCAGAGTCGGACACTATCCTTGTGTTCAAACATCTTCTATGAAGTATTCGGAGGAGGAACCCGCCTTGCAATGCCGAAGACAATTTGCGTGCTGGACTCGTCGTCATTGAAGCCTGGTTCAGGGGCTACTGAGGGAGTCCTGGATTAGGGGGTGTCCGTATGGCCGGACTATGACCTTTGGCCGGACTCCCGGACTATGAAGATACAAGATTGAAGACTTCGTCCCGTGTCCGGATAGGGACTTTCCTTGGTGTGGAAGGCAAGCTTGGCGATATGATATGAGGATCTCCTCCCATTGTAACCGACTCTGTGTAACCCTAGCCCTCTCCGGTGTCTATATAAACCGGAGAGTTTTAGTCCGTAGGACAAACAACAATCATACCATAGGCTAGCATCTAGGGTTTAGCCTCTCTGATCTCGTGGTAGATCAACTCTTGTAATACCCATATCATCAATATTAATCAAGCAGGATAGGGTTTTACCTCCACCGAGAGGGACCGAACCTGGGTAAAAACATCGTGTCCCTTGTCACCTGTTACCATCCGCCTAGACGCACAGTTCGGGACCCCCTACCCGAGATCCGCCGGTTTTGACACCGACACCCGCCGTTGCCGCCGTAGCGAGTTCATCGCCAAGCTAGGGTATGGACTTGATCATAGTGCTATCCTCGTACGATTCCTAGCACATTGTGTTCTTAATGATTCTTGCCACGATTGAAACACTCCTATCCAGTCAATGCAATCCTTAGATTAGATGAGATTTGAAAATTTAGGGTTAGGTTTCCGCCGAAACCATCTCGGACCCACCGAGTTGAAAAACTCGGTCCCACCGATTTGGCTAATGCCATTGCACTAGTAACTCTCGGTCTGACCGAGAATTGCTAATCGGTGAGACCGATTTTAGGACTTTGTGAAACCCTAGCAATCTTGGTGCCACCGAACTGTGACTCGTTCCAACCAAGTTCATCAGTTTAGGTTCCAAAACTGCTTTGGTATCACCGAGTTTGAAAATCGGTTGATCCGAAATGCTTTCTGTGGAAAACTAAAACTGAATTTTTGAATCATTCTTTTGCAAAAATCTCTGCATTTTGTGATGCTCATCCACTCCATCTCATCTATAACTCTTCACAGGGCCAGCAGTCAGTGATTTGCAGCATGTCAGACCAAAGTGATAGTCAGAACAGGACAGAAGAGCAGATGCACATGAGTGAGGGCACTAGTCCCTCTAGCACTTCAGATGAAGGTAGCAGGAGAACCCCAAGCAACCTGCCTAAAGATGCCACCAGGACAAGGAAGAAGAGAACCTCAGATTCTGAGGATGAGGGTTATAGAGCAGAAGAGGATGAGGCTACTTCCAAGAAAGTAGAGGTCAAGAAGAAGTTCATCTCAACTGCAGTAAAGCCAGGCATGAAGATTAAAAGGCCTGCATGAAGACAACCAATGTCCAAAGCCAGAGTCTCCACTCAAATTCCTTTGGAATCCCAATCCAAAGAGCCTGCTGCAGAAGGAAAGAAAAGGAAAGAAAGAGTCAAAAAGACTATAGCCAGAGTTGTTGGGAAACCTTCCATGATGGAAGAGGAAGAAGAGGTTGCTGCACCAGCACCCAAGGCACAAAAGCTTATGGGTGATGCAATTAAGTCAGGGGCTGCAACATCAAAGCCCAAGGAAGCACCCAAAGCTGCCCCCAAGCCCAAGCTTGCACCAAAGGGGAATATCAGGAGTATTCTAGCTGCTGAGAAGAACAAGGCCCCAGTGCCTGAAGTTGCTGATGAGGAAGATGAAGAAGGACAAGTCCTGAGGAAGCTCAAGCCCAAGATACCAGACCATAGTGCTGCCCATCCTGTGGCTGAGGACATGAACATCAGAAGAGACTCAGGGTTGAGGCTATGGAGGATGACAGATCCATATGCCACAAGAAGAAGGACCGCTGTTGATTACAGGTTCCACACAAAGGAACAACAGGACTTCTATCAGACAATTTTGTTGGACAAGAAGCCCATAGTGTGTGATATGAGGTGGGTCGACTGGACCTACATGAAGGAAAATGAAGAACACTATCCTGGAGTGTATGACAGTTTTGAAGCTTGTGGAGTTGTAGATTTTGTTGGGCAGAAGCTCACCAACTGGAATGATGAACTCATTATGCAATTCTACTCCACAGCACACTTCTATCCAGATGGCAGAATAGTGTGGATGTCAGAAGGTAAGAGGTACCAGTCAACCGTTGAGGAGTGGGCAAAACTGATCAATGCCCCCAAGGAGAGTGAAGATGACTTGGATGTCTATGCCAAGAAGAAAATGGGACACAATACCATGGCACATATGTACAAGGAGATCCCAGACAAAGCTCTAGAGACTTTCTCCTTTGGATCAGTCCACTTTCTTCTGTCAGGGCTGCCTACGATCAACTGGATCCTAAGGCACACTCTGTTGCCTAAGTCTGGTGACCACAACATGATTAGAGGGCATGCAATCAACATGTTGCATTTGTTTGATGTGCCACAGAAATTCAAGGTCATGAGCCTTATGGTTGAGACTATTAAGAGGACAACAGAAGATCAAAAGAGAAGTTGTGGATATGCCCCTCAGATTCAGGAGTTGATTAACTCAAAGATGGGAACAGGAAAATATCTATTCGATAAGGAACATTTTCCTCTTTATCCAGACTTTAAGGACAATTAGGTTGTCATGACTGAGAATGAACCATCATCAGTACAAACTCAAGAGAAGAAGGAGAAGGCAAGGAAAGAGAAGGCTGCCAAGATGCCAACTCAAGAGGAGGCATCTGAGTACTTTCTGAAGAACAAGAAGGATCAGCTTGGTTACTTGATAGCATCAACACTGAGGATTGAGAAGGGGTTGGTCACCCTAACTCAAAACCAGGCGAGCTTGGAAAGAATCATGGAACAAAAATTCTATGATCTAGATGTCAAAGTAACTGAGATTCAGTCAGTTGTGGAGCAGCTACAGGATGACATGCATGAGAGGAAGGGCAAGACTACCACTAATGTATTTGCCAGAGTACCTAGAGCTCAGAGGTCAACTGCAGTGCCTGTGACAGACACCAGAGCCACATCATCTGCACCAGCTACAGCTCCTACAGCTCCAGTGCAACCAGCTCCAGCACCAACTCCTCCAGCTCCCTCTACTTCAACTGAAGCCTTCATTCTTGGAGTTCTCCGGACCCCACCACCTGAAGATCAAGCTTGAGAGTCGATCTAGCACTATGCATTTTCTATGAACTTTTTGGTAACTTGTTGCCAAAGGGGGAGAAAAATGTATAGATCATAGGCTTTGAGAGAGAGAAAGTGTTGCTTTTGTTCTCTCTTGCTTTGGTGGTTAAACTTTGTTTGCTTTTGATTGCTTGAGATACTATGCTTCTTTTGTGTGACATTGATGATCATGTGTTTGATCATAAGCTACACTCATGCATGTTTGATGATATTATCTTATCTATCCATATGTGATCATTCACTTTGCTTGGTGATGAGTGCATGTATTCAATCTTTATCATTTTGAGCGCTCCACCAAGATGTATGTGACATGGAAGAGTAACCCATGAGCCTAATTCCTTGTGCATTTGCAGTCCAAAGCAAATCTTAAACTATCCATAAATTTAGGGGGAGCTCTTGCTTATCACATACTTCTCAAAGCGACGATGTTTTTCAATCTTATTATCATTTGTCGAAGCTTTGATCTATATGTTGTCATGAATTACCAAAAAGGGGGAGATTGAAAGTGCAACAATCCCTAGGTGGTTTTGGTAATTCATAACAACATATAGCTCATTGAGCTAATGCTATTCCAAGACTATTATTTCAGGAAAGCTCAATGAATGGCATGGCATGGATGATGAAAGTGGATCCCTCAAAATACTAATGACAAAGGATTGGCTCAAGCTCAAAAGCTCAAGACTCTTCATTTTACATTTTAGTGATCCAAGATCACATTGAGTCTATAGGAGGGATGAGGTGTTGCTTAATGAGCCTCTTGCTTCATGTGCTTGGTGATATGCTCCAAAAACCCTCAACTACTTTCCCACATCCATAAATGACCTAAACCTAAAGCCAAAATTGGTCACACCGATTCTTCCTATCCGGCGCCACCGAATTCTAATGTCATAGCCACTGCCACAAACCCTAGGCAAATCGGTCCTACCGATAGGGATCTCGGTCTCACCGAGATGGGATTGTAATCTCTCTGTTTCCCTTCGTAACATTTCGGTCTAACCGAAGTGAGTGATCGGTCCCACCAAGATTGCAATGTAAACTCTCTGTTTCCCTTTTGTAACATTTCGGTCTCACCGAAAAGAGCAAATCGGTCCCACTGAGTTTACCTGACCAACTCTCTGGTTAGCTTATTACCAAAATCGGTCTCACCGAGTTTGTGTAATGGGACTCACCGAGATTACGTTATGCCCTAACCCTAACCATATCGGTCTTACCGAGTTGCATTTCGGTCCCACCGAAAATCCTAACGGTCACTAGGTTTACTGAATTAGTCCAACCGAGTTTGATGATTCGGTCCCACCGAGTTTGGTAAATTGTGTGTAACGGTTAGATTTTGTGTGGAGGCTATATATACCCCTCCACCTCCTCTTCATTCGTGGAGAGGGCCATCAGAACAAACCTACACTTACAACTTACCATTTCTGAGAGAGAACCATCTACTCATGTGTTGAGGCCAAGATATTCCATTCCTACCATATGAATCTTGATCTCTAGCCTTCCCCAAGTTGCTTTCCACTCAAATCTTCTTTCCACCAGATCCAAATCCTATGAGAGAGAGTTGAGTGTTGGGGAGACTATCATTTGAAGCACAAGAGCAAGGAGTTCATCATCAACACACCATTTGTTACTTCTTGGAGAGTGGTGTCTCCTAGATTGGCTAGGTGTCACTTGGGAGCCTCCACAGAACCAAGGAGTTTGGAAGGGCAAGGAGATCGCCTACTTCATGAAGATCTACCGCTAGTGAGGCAAGTCCTTCGTGGGCGACGGCCATGGTGGGATAGACAAGGTTGCTTCTTCGTGGACCCTTCGTGGGTGGAGCCCTCCGTGGACTCGCGCAACCATTACCCTTCGTGGGTTGAAGTCTCCATCAACGTGGATGTACGATAGCACCACCTATCGGAACCACGCCAAAAATGTCCGTGTCTCCAATTGCGTTTGAATCCTCCAAACCCTTCCCTTTACTTTCTTGCAAGTTGCATGCTTTAATTTCCGCTGCCTATATACTCTTTGCATGCTTGCTTGAATTGTGTGATGATTGCTTGACTTGTCCTAAGATAGCTAAAATCTGCCAAACTCTAAAATTGGGAAAAGGCTAAGTTTTTAATTGGTCAAGTAGTCTAATCACCCCCCTCTAGACATACTTCAAGGTCCTACAGAGATTTCCGTCAGCACGACGGCATGGTGACGATGATGATGTTATACCGACGCAGGGCTTCGCCTAAGCACCGCTACAAAATTATCGAGGTGGAATATGGTGGAGGGGGCACCGCACACGGCTAATATATCTCAAGGATCAACTGTTGTTGTGTCTAGAGGTGCCCCCTTCCCCCGTATATAAAGGAGCAAGGGGGAGGGAGCAACCGGCCAGGAGGGGGCGCGCTAGGGGGAGTCCTACTCCCACCGGGAGTAAGACTCCCTCCTTTCCTTGTCCAAGTAGGAGAGGGGGAAGGAAGGGAGACAGGGGGGAGGAAGGAATGGGGGGCACCGCCGCCCCTCCTTTTCCTATTAGGACTAGCGGGGGAGGGGGCACGCCGCGTGCCTTGGCCGCCCCTCCTCTTCTCCACTTTGGGCCCATGAGGCCCATTAACCCCCCGGGGGGTTCCAGTAACCCCCCGGTACTCTGGTACATATCCGATAACCCCCAGAACCATTCCGGTGTCCGAATATAGCCATCCAATTTATCAATCTTCATGTATCGACCATTTCGAGACTCCTCGTCATGTCCGTGATCACATCCGGGACTCCGAACTATCTTCGGTACATCATAACATATAAACTTATAATATAACCGTCATCTAACTTTAAGCGTGCGGACCCTACGGGTTCGCGAACTATGTAGACATGACCGAGACACATCTCCAGTCAATAACCAATGGCGGAACCTGGATGCTCATATTGGCTCCTACATATTTTACGAAGATCTTTATCGGTCAAACCGCATAACAACATACATTGTTCCCTTTGTCATCGGTATGTTACTTGCCCGAGATTCGATCGTCGGTATCTCAATACCTAGTTCAATCTCGTTACCGGCAAGTCTCTTTACTGTTACGTAATGAATCATTCCGTAACTAACTCATTAGCTACATTACTTACAAGGCTTATAGTGATGTGCATTACCGAGAGGGCCCAGAGATACCTCTCCAACAATTGAAGTGACAAAACCTAATCTCGAAATACGCCATGTCAACATCTACCTTTGGAGACACCTGTAGAGCTCCTTTATAATCACCCAGTTATGTTGTGACGTTTGGTAGCACACAAAGTGTTCCTCCGGTAAACAGGAGTTGCATAATCTCATAGATGTAGGAACATGTATAAGTCATGAAGAAAGCAATATCAACATACGAAACGATCAAGTTCTAAGCTAACGGAGTTGGTCAAGTCAATCACATCATTCTCCTAATGATGTGATCCCGTTTAATCAAATGACAACTCATGTCTATGGTCAGGAAACACAACCATCTTTGATCAACGAGCTAGTCAAGTAGAGGCATACTAGCTAGTGACACTATGTTTGTCTATGTATTCACACATGTATTATGTTTCTAGTTAATAAAATTCTAGCACGAATAATAAAAATTTATCATGATATAAGGAAATAAATAATAACTTTATTATTGCCTCTAGGGCATATTTCCTTAGGTGCTAGAAGGACGGATCCTTAGCAGCCTGCGGAGGGCGTCGACGCCAGCGGGCTACCCTGCCGCTCTTGGCGCAGCACCTGGACCGTCGAGCGGACTCGAGGCAGAATAGGGGTGCTATCGATTACGGAAAGGTACCCCACCGTTCTTAGCAGAGCGCAACACCCGAACTGCTGAGCAGACTCGAAATAGAACAGGTGCATTGCCAATCGCGACAGGGTTCCTTTTGCGTGCAAGTTCTCCATACAAGGACTAAAACCATCGAGGGGGATAACCTCATAAAATGGAAGAATTACTCAAAGTTAAGGCAACTTAGATTTTTATTGCTGTGCTAACCATCATTGCGACCGTAGACGTCGCTGCTTGCCTGGCCCTTCGCACCAGGATGGCGCGGACGGTGTCGATCGGGTGGGCCGCTTCAGTCATCTTCTTCTTCGGCGCCATGGCGACGAAGAAACTGCTGCCCTAACTAACAGACCAGATTCTCACAACTAATGTCCCCTACCTGGCAAGCCAAAGATGTCGGGGAAACCGATCACCTATGGGGTCACAAGGATCCCTTCAACGTTCGGCGGGGAGTTAGTTGCATGAAGAGCAGGTCGAGCCGTTAGCACACAGAGGATTTTTATCTAAGTTCGGGCCGCAAGGATGCGTAACACCCTAGTCCTGCTTTGTTTGGTTATATGTGTGTTCTTGAGCTTTTGAACTAGCTACGGTGCGTGCTTTGTCCAAAAGTCTGAATCCTCTCTCTGTGCGCCTTGGGCCTCCTTTTATACACAAAGGGGTTGCCACAGTGACACACAGGAGGTGGCAAGCTACAGTGATACAAGCTTATCGCTCGATCAACGTAGGACAAGCGCATTTAATGCGTTGCCTACGTGTCCTTTCGCTTTATTGGGGACGACAACAGAGGCCATCTCATCCTTCCCCGCTCCTCCCCACCTCACCACGCGTCCGGGCCGATGAGGCATGCAGCGCCACACCGGCCAACCAGCTGTTGTGTTGGCGAAATGGTAGGCTTCCACGAAGATCTGCATGCCGCCATGCAGGCGCCTGCTTAGCTGGCATTCCTATCGTCGCGCTGGAATGATGGTGAAGTGGCGAAACCATGTCGAGCGCCAGCCTTGCCGGGGGTCTTCGTCTTTTGATCCCACGTGGATTAGTGGGTCGCCAGTCTTCACGAGAAGCGACATGCTATCAGGCATGTGCTCTCCAAATCTTGGTCTTAACATTGTCAATGGTGTCAGAGCTCTCAACCCCAATGGTGGTGGCCCTATTGGTCTCTTCGCAAGCTTCCCCGGCAAGGAGCTTGCCGGGGGGCTTCGCAGGTCGCCTCGGCAAGGCTTATTGCCGGACGTGGCCCTGCTCGCCTCCTGCTGCTTGTTACCTTGAGTGTTTGTTTTGATATACTTTGTTCCTGTCTTGGCTCCTGCCGTCCCTCCTCTTCTTCGCCAAGCCCCGCTGTAGGCGTGGCTGCAACCGTCCGTGCACAGGTAAGGGGTAGAGAAGTACCCACACTTTTGTACACTGACATACGTCACAACGTAAATGGGTGATTATAAAGATGCTCTACAGGTGTCTCCAAAGGTGTTTGTTGGGTTGGCATAGATCAAAATTAGGATTTGTCACTTCTTGTTTCAGAGAGGTATCTCTAGGCCCTCTCGGTAATGCTCATCACTATAAGCCAAGCAATGTGACTAATGAGTTAGTGGCGGGTTGAAGTATTACGGAACGCATAAAGAGACTTGTCGGTAATGAGATTGAACTAGGTATGATGATACAGACGATCAAATCTCAGGCAAGTAACATACCGATGACAAAAGGGAACAACGTATGTTGTTTTTGCAGTTTGACCGATAAAGATCTTCATAGAATATGTAGGAGCCAATATGAGCATCCAAGTTCCACTATTGGTTATTGATCGGAGATGTGTCCCGATCATGTCTACAGAGTTCTTGAACATGTAGGGTCCGCACGCTTAACATTCGATGATGATTTGTATTATGAGTTATGTGTTTTTGATGACCGAAGTTTGTTTAGAGTCCCAGATGAGATCACGGACGTGACGAGGAGTCTTGAAATTGTCGATACATAAAGATTGATATATTGGACTATGTTATTCGCACAACGGAAAGAGTTTCGAGTGGTTCCAGGTGACTATCAGAGTGTCGGAGGGTTATCGAAACCCACCGGGGGAACTAATGGGCCCTCATGGGCTTTAGTGGAGAGAGAGAAGGGCCACAAGGGCTGGCTGCCCCCCCCCTTAGCAGTCCGAATTGGACAAGGGAAGGGGGGCGACGCCCCCTTTCCTACTCCCTCTCCCTCTCCTTCCTTCCCCCTCTCTTCCTTGTAGAGGAATCCTACTAGGAGTAGGAAATCCTACTATGACTAGGAAGTCCTAGTAGGACTCCCTCTCCTTGGCGCGCCCCTAGGGCCGGTCGGCCTCCCCCTCTCCTCCTTTATATAAAGGGGCAGGGGGCACCCTAGAACACACCAAGTCTTCTCTTAGCCATGTGTGGTGCCCCCCTCCACAGTTACACACCTCGATCATATCACCGTAGTGCTTAGGCAAAGCCCTGCGCCGGTAGCATCGTCATCACAGTCGCCATGTCGTCGTGCTGATGGAACTCACCCTTGTCCTCAACTGGATCAAGAGCACGAGGGACATCATCTAGCTGAACGTGTGCTGAACATGAGGTGCCGTACGTTCAGTACTTGGATTGGTTGGATCACGAAGACGTTTGACTACATCAACTGCATGACTAAATGCTTCCGCTTTCACTCTACGAGGGTACATGGACACACTCTCCCCTCTCATTGCTATGCATTGCCTAGATAGACGTGAACTTAGGAAAATTTTGAAATTACTACGTTCCTCAACAGTGGCATACGAGCCAGGTCTATGCGTAGATGTTTTATGCACGAGTAGAACACAAAGAGTTGTGGGCAATAATAGTCATACTGCTTACCACCAATGTCTTACTTTGATTCAGCGGTATTGTTGGATGAAGTGGCTCGGACCAACATTACATGACCGCGTTCATGAGACTAGTTCTACCGACGTGTTTTTGCAGAAACGTGGTTGGCGGGCGTTTGTTTCTCCAACTTTAGTTGAATCGACTTCGACTACGGCCGGTCTTTGTTGAAGGTTAAAACATCACACTTGACGAAAAATCATTGTGGTTTTGATGCGTAGGTAAGAATGGTTCTTGCTATAAGCCCGTAGCAGCCACGTAAAATTTGCAACAACAAAGTAGAGGACGTCTAACTTGTTTTTGCAGGGCTTGCTGTGATGTGATATGGTTAAGACATGATGTGATATAAATTCTTGTATGAGATGATCATGTTTTGTAACAGAGTTATCGGCAACTGACAGGAGCCATATGGTTGTCGCTTTATTATATGCAATGCAATCGCCATGTAATTGTTTTACTTTCACTAAATGGTAGTGATAGTCGTAGAAGCAATAGTTGGCGAGACGACAATGATGCTACGATGGAGATCAAGGTGTCGCGCCGGTGACGATGGATATCATGATGATGCTTCGGTGATGGAGATCATGAGCACAAGATGATGATGGCCATATCATGTCACATATTTTGATTGCATGCGATGTTTATCTTTTATGCATCTTATTTTGCTTAGTATGGCAGTAGCATTATAAGATGACCCCTTACGAAAAAATTCAAGGTATAAGTGTTCTCCCTGAGTATGCACCGTTGCTACAATTCGTTGTGCCGAAACACCACGTGATGATCGGGTGTGATAAGCTCTACGTTCACATACAACGGGTGCAAGCTAGTTTTCCATACGCAGAATACTCGGGTTAAATTTTACGAGCCTAGCATATGCAGATATGGCCTTGGAACACTGAGACCGAAAGGTCGAACGTGAATCATATAGTAGATATGATCAACATAGTGATGTTCACCACTGAAAACTACTCCATCTCACGTGATGATCGGACATGGTTTAGTTGATTTGGGTCACGTGATCATTTAGATGACTAGAGGGATGTCTATCTAAGTGGGAGTTCTTAAGTAATATGATTAATTGAACTTTAATTTATCATGAACTTAGTCCTGATAGTTATTTTGCATGTCTATGTTATTGTAGATCAACGGCCCGTGCTACCGTTCCTTTGAATTTTAATGCGTTCCCTGAAAAAACTAAGTTGAAAGATGATGGTAGCAATTACATGGACTGGATCCATAACTTGAGGATTATCCTCATTGCTGCACAGAAGAATTACGTCCTGGAAGCACCGCTAGGTGTACCACCCGCGCCAGCAACTACAAACATCGTGAATGCCTGGCAGATGCGTGTTGATGACTACTCGATAGTTCAGTGTGCCATGCTTTACGGCTTAGAATCGGGACTTCAAAGATGTTTTGAACATCATGGAGCATATGAGAAGTTCCAAGAGTTGAAGTTAATATTTCAAGCAAATGCCCGAGTTGAGAGATATGAAGTCTCCAACAAGTTCTACAGCTGCAAGATGGAGGAGAATAGTTCTGTCAGTGAACACATACTCAGAATGTCTGGGTACCATAACCACTTGACTCAGCTAGGAGTTAATCTTCCTAATGATAGTGTCATTGACAGAGTTCTTCAATCACTGTCACCAAGCTATAAAGGCTTCGTGATGAACTATAATATGCAAGGGATGAACAAGACAATTGCCGAGCTCTTCGCGATGCTAAAGGCTGCGGAGTTAGAAATCAAAAGGAGCATCGAGTGTTGATGGTCAACAAGACCACTAGTTTCAAGAAAAAGGGCAAAGGGAAGAAGGGGAACTTCAAGAAGAATGGCAAGAAAGTTGCTTCTTAGGAGAAGAAACCCAAGTCTGGACCTAAGCCTGAAACTGAGTGCTTCTACTGCAAAGGGACTGGTCACTGGAAGCGGAACCACCCCAAGTATTTGGCGGATAAGAAGGATGGCAAAGTGAAAGGTATATTTGATATACATGTTATTGATGTGTACCTTACTAATGCTCGTAGTAGCGCCTAGGTATTTGATACTGGTTCTGTTGCTCATATTTGCAACTCGAAACAGGGGCTACGGATTAAACGAAGATTGGCTAAGGACGAGGTGACAATGCGCGTCAGAAATGGTTCCAAGGTTGATGTGATTGTCGTCGGCACACTATCTCTACCTCTAGCTCCGGGATTAGTTTTATACCTGAATAATTGTTATCTGGTGCCAGCATTGAGCATGAATGTTATATCTGGATCTTTTTTGATGTGAGATGGTTATTCGTTTAAATCAGAGAATAATGGTTATTCTATTTATATGAGTAATATCTTTTATGGTCATGCACCCTTGTTGAGTGGTCTATTTTTATTGATTCTTGATCCTGGAGATACACATGTTCATAATATTGAAGCCAAAAGATGCAAAGTTGATAATGATAGTGCAACTTATTTGTGGCACTGCCTTTAGGTCATTGGTGTAAAGCGCATGAAGAAACTTCATGCTGATGGGCTTTTGGAATAACTTGATTATGAATCACTTGGTGCTTGCGAACCATGCCTCATGGGTAAGATGACTAAAACTCCATTCTTCGAAACAATAGAATGAGCTACTTACTTATTGGAAATAATACATACTGATGTATGCGGTCCAATGAGTGTTGAGGCTCATGGCGGGTATCATTATTTTCTTACCTTCACAGATGATTTGAGCAGATATGGTTATATCTACTTAATGAAGCATAAGTCTGAGACATTTGAAAAGTTCAAAGAATTTCTGTGTGAAGTGGAAAATCATCATAACAAGAAAATAAAGTTTCTACGATCTGATCATGGACGAGAATATTTGAGTTACGAGTTTGTTCTTCATTTGAAACAACATGGGATAGTTTCACAACTCTCGCCACCTGGAACACCACAGCGTAATGGTGTGTCCGAACATTGTAACCGTACTTTATTGGATATGGTGCGATCTATGATATCTCTTACTGATTTACCGCTATCGTTTTTGGGTTATGCTTTAGAGATGGCTGCATTCACTTTAAATAGGGCACCATCAAAATCCGTCGAGATGACGCCTTATGAACTATGGTTTGGCAAGAAACCGAAGTTGTCGTTTCTTAAAGTTTGGGGCTGCGATGCTTATGTGAAAAAGCTTCAACTTGATAAGCTTGAACCCAAATTGGAGAAGTGCGTCTTCATAGGATACCCAAAGGAAACTGTTGGGTACACCTTCTACCACAGATCCGAAGGCAAGATATTCGTTGCTAAGAATGGATCCTTTCTAGAGAAGGAGTTTCTCTCGGAAGAAGTGAGTGGGAGGAAAGTAGAGCTTGATGAGGTAATTGTACCTTCTCCCGAATTGGAAAGTAGTTCATCACAGAAATCAGTTCTAGTGATTCCTACACCAATTAGTGAGGAAGCTAATGATGATGATCATCAAACTTTAGATCAAGTTACTACCAAACCTCATAGGTCTTCCAGAGTGTGATCTGCACTAAAGTGGTATGGTAATCCTATTCTAGAAGTCATGTTACTAGACCATGACGAACCTACGGAAACGATGATGAGCCCAGATTCCGCAAAATGGCTTGAGGCCGTGAAATATGAGATGGGATCCATGTATGAGAACAAATTGTGGACTTTGGTGGATTTGCCCGATGATCGGCAAGCCATAGAAAATAAATGGATCTTCAAGAAGAATACTGACGCTGGCGGTAATGTTACTATCTACAAAGCTTGACTTTTAGCGAAAGGTTTTCGACAAGTTCAAGGAGTTGACTACGATGAGACTTTCTCATGCGTAGCGATGCTTAAGTCTGTCCGAATCATATTAGGAATTGCCGCATTTTATGATTATGAAATTTGGGAGATGGATGTCAAAACTGCATTCCTGAATGGATTTCTGGAAGAAGAGTTGTATATGGTGCAACCAGAAGGTTTTGTCGATCCAAAGGGTGCTAACAAAGTGTGCAAGCTCCAGCGATCCATTGATGGACTGGTGCAAGCCTCTCAGAGTTGGAATAAACGCTTTGATAGTGTGATCAAAGCATATGGTTTTATACACACTTTTGGAGAAGCCTGTATTTACAGGAAAGTTAGTGGGAGCTCTGTAGCATTTCTAATATTATATATGGATGACATATTGTTGATTGGAAATGATATAGAATTTTTGGATATCATAAAGGGATACTTGAATACGAGTTTTTCAATGAAAGACCTCGGTGAAGCTGCTTACATATTGGGCATCAAGATCTATAGAGATAGACCAAGACGCTTAACTGGACTTTCACAAAGCACATACCTTGATAAAGTTTTTAAGAAGTTCAAAATGGATCACTCGAAGAAAGGGTTCTTGTCTGTGTTACAAGGTGTGAAGTTGAGTCAGACTCAATGCCCGACCACTACAGAAGATAGAGAGCAATGAAAGTCATTCCCTATGCTTCAGCTGTAGGTTCTATCATGTATGCAATGTTGTGTACCAGACCTGATGTGTGCCTTGCTATAAGTATATCAGGGAGGTACCAAAGTAATCCCGGAGTAGAGCACCGGACAACGGTCAAGAACATCCTGAAATACCTGAAAAGGACTAAGGATATGTTTCTCATTTATGGAGGTGACAAAGAGCTCGTCGTAAACAGTTACATTGATGCAAGCTTTAACACCGATCCGGATGACTCTAAGTCGCAATCCGGATACATATTTTTATTGAATGGTGGTGCTGTTAGTTGGTAAAGTTCCAAGCAAAGTGTCGTGGTGGGATCTACGTGTGAAGCGGAGTACATGGCTGCTTCAGAAGCAAGAAATGAAGGAGTCTGGATGAAGGAGTTCATATCCGATCTAGGTGTCATACCTAGTGCATCGGGTCCAATGAAAATATTTTGTGACAATACTGGTGCAATTGCCTTGGCGAAGGAATCCAGATTTCACAAGAGAACCAAGCACATCAAGAGATGCTTCAATTCCATCCATCATCAAGTGTCGGAGGGAGACATAGAGATTTGCAAGATACATACGGATCTGAATGTTGTAGACCTGTTGACCAAGCCTCTTCCACGAGCAAAACATGATCAACACCAAAACTCCATGGGTGTTAGAATCATTACTTTGTAATCTAGATTACTGACTCTAGTGCAAGTGGGAGACTGAAGGAAATATGCCCTAGAGGCAATAATAAAGTTATTATTAATTTCCTTATTTCATGATAAATGTTTATTATTCATGCTAGAACTGTATTAACCAGAAACTTAGTACATGTGTGAATACATAGACAAAACATAGTGTCCCTAGTAAGCCTCTACTAGACTAGCTCGTTAATCAAAGATGGTTATGTTTCCTAACCATAGACATGTGTTGTCATTTGATGAACGGGATCACATCATTAGGAGAATGATGTGATGGACATGACCCATCCGTTAGCTTAGCATTATGATCGTTACAGTTTCATTGCCACTGCTTTCTTCATGACTTATACATGTTCCTTAAACTATGAGATTATGCAACTCCCGAATACCTGAGGAACACCTTGTGTGCTATCAAACGTCACAACGTAAATGGGTGATTATAAATATGCTCTACAGGTGTCTCCGAAGGTGTTTGTTGGGTTGGCATAGATCAAGATTAGGATTTGTCACTCCGTGTTTTGAGAGGTATCTCTGGGCCCTCTTGGTAATGCTCATCACTATAAGCCTTGCCAGCATTGTGACTAATGAGTTAGTTGTGGGATGAAGTATTACGGAACAAGTAAAGAGACTTGCCGGTAATGAGATTGAACGAGGTGTGATGATACCGACGATCGAATCTCGGGCAAGTAACATACCGATGACAAAAGGGAAGAACATACAATGTTATGCGGTTTGTCCGATAAAGATCTTCATAGAATATCTAGGAGCCAATATGAGCATACAGGTTCCTCTATTGGTTATTGATCGGAGATGTGTCTTGGTCATGTCTACATAGTTCTTGAACCCATAGGGTCCGCACGCTCAATGCTCGATGACGATTTGTATTATTAGTTATGTGTTTTTGATAACCAAAGTTTGTTTGGAGTCCCGAATGAGATCACGGACGTGACGAGGAGTCTCGAAATGGTCGAGACATAAAGATTGATATACTGGACTATGTTATTCGGACACTGGTAAGAGTTCCGAGTGGTTCCGGGTGACTATCAGAGTGCCAGAGGGTTATCGGAACCCACCGGGGGAACTAATGGGCCCCCATGGGCCTTAGAGGAGAGAGAGAAGGACCACAAGGGCTGGCTGTGCGCCCCCTTAGCAGTCCGAATTGGACAAGGGAAGGGGGGGGGGTGGCGCCCCCTTTCCTACTCCCTCTCCCTCTCCTTCCTCCCCCCTCTGTTCCTTTGAGAGGAATCCTACTAGGACTAGGAAGTCCTAGTAGGACTCCCTATCCTTGGCGCGCCCCCTAGGGCCGGCCACCTCCCCCTCTCCTCCTTTATATACGGAGGCAGGGGGCACCCTAGAACACACCATGTCTTCTCTTAGCCATGTGCGGTGCCCCCTCCATAGTTACACACCTCGATCATATCGCCATAGTGCTTAGAAGAAGCGCTGCGCCGGTTGCATCATCATCACAGTCGCCATGCCGTCGTGCTGAAAGAACTCACCTTCGTCCTCAACTGGATCAAGAGCACGAGGAACGTCATCGATTTTAACGTGTGTTGAACGTGGAGGTGCCGTATGTTTAGTACTTGGATCGGTTGGATCCCCAAGACGTTCGACTACATCAACCGCGTTACTAAACGCTTCCGCTTTTGGTCTATGAGGGTACGTGGACACACTCTCCCCTCTCATTGCTATGCATCTCCTAGACAGATCTTGCGTGATCGTAGGAAAATATTGAAATTACTACGTTCCCCAACACGTACTAACCTAGTACAGTAGTATACTATAGCCAAAGTTGGTCCATGGTTAATTAATATAGGCGGCTCTTGCAGCGGCACATCATTTAGAGCAAGTACTCTCTTCATAGGACCTTAAAACGCAGGAATAGGAAAAATAAAGGATTAGAGTGGCATGTCCACTTGAAGCCCATAACATTAACAAAGTGTTCCCCTAAAATAAACTAGAGTGTTTGACACAGGAAAAACAAAGGAAGTGAAAAAAAAGTTGGAGTGGATGCTAGATTGCCAATTAACACATGATTACATAGGAAAAAAATCCTATAACATTCTATCTTATGAATCAAATGACCAATGTAGGAAAATTATGAGAGGGGTCTCTCCAACAGTGTTCCTCGGCTCTTGAACTTGGAGTCATTCATCTGGTACACGTGGCATCTCAAATCTGGACACAAGGTGACATACACCGTCTAGGATAATGTTGTCGTGAAAGCTGGACGTCCACGGTCAAGGGGGTAAGGGTGAACGTGACCTCTCACTATGTCCGTCATTTGAAGCGGCGCGCCAGCCAAAGGCGCCGCCCACTGCACTCCCTGCTGTACCCGCCTCCTCGTCGCATTCAAAAACCTACATTTACTAGCAAGATGCCCATGCATTGCACGAAACATCAAGATGCATTTGTATGAGTAGTTTATCTTTTGGGAGAAAAGGATGAATGAGGGAAGGTCTTATTTGCAAATGTGGAGAGGGGTGTGGGTATCTTTTTGCAAAATTGCCATAGTTTCCTTCCTATCAGTCAGATATAAATCAGACGGCCTATATTATAGGTTGGAAGGCACACCATTATCACCAACTCTATTTTTTATAAGAGTAGAAATTTATAAGAGTAGAGATAGAGAAACCCACGTGGAATGCGAGAAACCCACTCCGGCCACACACGTCTGTTCAGGAGCAGGATGCCGGCCAAGCTCCTCCTTCCACCATTTTCTCCACTCTTTCGGCAGCATCTGACAAGCAGCAAGAGCAGTTCTCCGACATAAAAGCCGTCTGGGCTGCCCGCCGTGCCCGGTAGTTACGAGCGAGGCAGCTCGCTGCTCCACCTACCTCGCCTAGCCTATCGGAGGCAGTTGCTGCACTAAGCCAGCGCATGGTTCTGCAGCTATCTGCTCTAATACAGCTCGAGGAAGAGTGCCGACTTGCTCCACGCCGGCTTGTTGGCGAGCATGGCGGCACGGGCATTGTCGCTGCCCTCGACGCTGCCGCGTCGTACATCGCCTCTAGTTCCTGCAATTGCGCCATCCACCGTCGACGCGCGCGTAGCCCTGCCATGCAGGCAGAGAAAGAAGCTGACGTGGATGTTGACGAGGTAACGGCCATCACATCCCCGCCCACTGCCATCATCGAGGAGAATTAGAACACGGGAGGTCGCCGCCAATTGTATCCCATGAAGGCCACCGCCGAGGCGACGCCGGCGAAAACAGCCGGTGTCTTGCACGATTCTTCTTTAGCCGGATGCTGGAGGAGGACAAAGAGATCGGGTGGCGACCATTTAGATTAGGTATATTAATTCTACCAGGTTGGTTGTAATGGGAGTATCATAAGTAGTATCATGCATACCAACTAGGCAAATTTGATGTGGCGTAGAATTAAATGAAGAAAGAGAGGGTTGAGTATCATATTATGTTACCGTATGGAATTAAGTTACTCCCACTGTGGTTAGTCTTAGGCCTTGCTCGGTTCAACCTCCTCCCAAGGGGTTTGGAGAGAAATGGAGGGGAATTTGGCTTGTACATGATTTAATCCCCCACAATCCCTGTTAATCCCCGTTAAAACCCCTTGAATCACACATGCCCTTGTTATCACATAGTCATAATGCAATTGTTATGCATGTTAATGTAAGCCCCTGTTAATCTAGTGCCAGTATTGATTTGATGTGATGGCACTTCTTAAATAATGGCACTTTTTCATATTGTCATTGTAATGCCATTGATAACATATGGGATGTTGTTGTTAATCATATGCCGCTCAAAAAATGACACTACTTAAATAACCATGTTACATATTTGTGCAAACAGGGTTGTCTATCTCCATATGGTGTCTATTTGTGCAAAGGGAAGCACAAACCTCAATTTTAGTGGAACCTGTTGTCAGCTGACCTCATGGTGCTCCAGGTATTCCTACATTCTTAACTAGTTAGAATGACCAACGCAAGATGAAATAAGCTTATTTGTACGTTGACCGATGACGAGCCATAATTAAGATGGAGGCGTCTCTTATTTTCTTTCGAATGGGCAATGAGCTGGAGAGCTAGAGAGTGTCTCTAATGGGCTGCCTCTAGTGTTCAGGCCCTCCAGTACGAAACACGGGCATCCGACTGGGCCAATACAAAAGCCTATCCATCTTAAAGCCCATTCGTTTGTGTTTTTTGCGAGGAGAAGCCAATATTTATTGAAGAGGGGGCGATCCCAGAAAAACCCTCCTTCCTCCTCGCTTCCACTTATACTGCAGCTCGCAAATCTCAAAAAAAACTTATACTACAGCTCGCTGGACTCTCCCGCTTCCGTCCCCCCCCCAATTCCTCCCGCTCCCCATCTTCCTCTTCCTCACTCGTACAGAAAACCCCCGCTCACCCTCTTCCTCATTCGTACAACAAACGCCTGCTCCTATTCTTCCACTCCTATAGAAAACCCTAGGCCTCCTTCTTCCCCACTCGCACTGCCACTAGGCTTGTCTCTCACTACTCTGCTCAAACCCATTAGCTTCGCACGACGTCCGCAAGAAAAATGGAGTTGGCTGGCCCCAGCGCCAAGAAGATGACACTACAAAAAACGACACATCCGTGACATTTTGGGCCAAACGAATTTTTTTCTGTCATACTTATGACACTTCTATGATGATAATTGTGAAAACACCCGGTATCATCATAGATGTGGTGGGCTCCTACTTCTATGACAAAAAATCATGACAGAAAATGGGCTTTTCGTCCTGGGCGGGCCGGAGACGCAGCTGCATGACATTCTTTGCGCCGTCCATGACCCTAAAAACCGTGGTAGAAGCGAGGGCGAGGAAAATTTCAGGGAGTTCCCAGTTACGATGGGTGGTCGGGGGCCGAGCGATGCACGTTTCTCTCGTACATGTACGCGCGTGTGTGCGAGGCGTTGGGCTCTAACTGAACCCGAGCGAGGCGTCGCCTAACTGAACCTGAGCGATTGCACTGCAGGCTACGCGTTACTGAATCCGAGTGATCGAGCGATTCCTTCGCTACTACTGCTAACTGAAGCCGATCGGTGCTGCCGCTGGATCAATACTGAGCGTTGCGGGGGGGGGGGGTGGGTGAACAGTGAGCGATGGGGGTGGATGAACAGGACCCCGTGGCATTGCCTCTGGATGAACAGGACCCCGATCGATCGAGGCGGTTGGGGCTGGATGAACAGGACCCCGTGGAGGGTGAGGGAGTCCTGGATTAAGGGGTCCTCGGACAGCCGGACTATATACTTTGGCCGGACTGTTGGATTATGAAGATACAAGATTGAAGACTTCGTCCCGTGTCCGGAATGGACTCTCCTTTGCGTGGAAGGCAAGCTTGGATATTTGGATATGTAGATGTCCTTCTCTGTAACCGACTTTGTGTAACCCTAGCCCCCTCCGGTGTCTATATAAACCGGAGGGTTTAGTCCATAGGACAACAACAATCATAATCGTAGGCTAGCTTCTAGGGTTTAGCCTTTACGATCTCGTGGTAGATCAACTCTTGTAACACGCATATCATCAAGATCAATCAAGCAGGAAGTAGGGTATTACCTCCATCGAGAGGGCCCGAACTTGGGTAAAACATCTTGTCCCCTTCCTCCTGTTACCATTAGCCTTAGACGCATAGTTTGGGACCCCCTACCCGAGATCTGCCGGTTTTGACACCGACATTGGTGCTTTCATTGAGAGTTCCTCTGTGTCGTTGCTGCAAGGCTCAATGGCTCCTTCAATCATCAACAACAATGCGGTCCAAGGTGAGACTTTTCTCCCCGGACAGATCTTTGTGTTCGGCGGCTTCGCACTGCGGGCCAATTCGCTTGGCCATCTGGAGCAGATCGACAGCTACGCCCCTGGCCATCAGGTAAGGTTAGGAAACTTGAACTATACAGCCAATATCCATGGAGACTTGATCTTCGACGGATTCAGGCCTATGCCAGGAGCGCCGAACAGTCATGACGAGCACAGCTTAGACCTGCTGTCAGACAATATTTGGGATATCGCACCTGCGATAGCTCCGCACCTAAATCCGGGGCAGATAGCGTCGTTCGAGGATAGGTGGATGGACCCCGCACCGGAGGCCGCATACTCATCAGCGGTAGAGCCAAACACAGACTCCACCCCCAAGGAAGTCTGTGTCACCGGACCCCCGGACTTGTGTCCGGCTATAGGTTCCAGACCGCGCGCCCCCGGGCCCACCGAATTCAGTTTGGCTCCGGTAATGGAGTTCGCCGCTCCGGATATCCTCCAGCACTCGCCCTTCGGCGACATGCTGAATTCATTAAGGTCTCTCTCTTTGTCAGGAGACTCTTGGCCGAACTATGTCCGGCTCGAGGGGGAAGCAGGCGACGAAGAAATTCGTTGCCCACCCACCACCCACTTCATAGCCACTGTCAATGATGTAACAGACATGCTTGACTTCGACTCCGACGACACCGACGATATGGACGTTGGCGCAGGGGACGATGTGGAACCACCGCCCACGGGACGCCGGACTGCCACCTCATCATATGATATATACATGGTGGACACGCCTAAGGAGGACGATGGCGACAAAAAGGACACAACGGAGGATAAAAACCCTGGAGAAAAGCCAAAACAACGGCGCATACGCCGCTCTAAGTCAAACCATAGTAAAAATAGCAATAACAGGGCTAGAAAAATCGACACCCCAGTCAACTCCAAAGGCAACAACGACCATATGGACCTAGGATGGAGCAGGACGAGCCAGGTCACACCGAACACAGCCGGGAGCAGACGTCCGATTATAGCGATCCCGAGGGCCGAACTCATCAACCTGCCTCGGGAGAAGAGCACAATCCGGACGACGATGCATTCATCATCCTGGAAAAACGTTTGGAATGAGATAACCTCCACAGAAGGCTTATGGCCACTGCGAGAAGCCTAAAGAAGCAGAAGCAAAGGCTTAAGGCCGTGCAGGAAATGCTCAACCGCAGATGGAATAAAGTGCTAGACACTGAAGAAAAATATGGCAACGATCGTCACACAAAGAGCTACCCAAAGCGCAAGCTGCTGCCAGAATTCGACGATGAGGCCATTCCGCCGAAGAACAATATGACCAGTAGGCCGGACCAACCACTTCATGACTGCAATAGAGCAGCTACTGATGCCGCAGATGATTTACGTGAGCTCCTAGACAAAAAGGACCAGGTCCATCTATGGATCTAGAGGACATGCTCCGGCGCAGGATTATGGTCACCAAAATGATCAGACTAATCGAATACTAGTTCGGAATCAACACCGAACACAACAACAGTCGACAACATGCCACAACATGTCCAGATACAAAGGGGCTATGCACCCTCTGTGCTTCACCGAAGAGGTACTGGATCACGAATTTCCACAGGGATTCAAACCCGTGAACATAGAGGCATACAACGGAACGACAGACCCCGGGGTCTGGATTGAGGATTTTATCCTTTATATCCACATGGCTCGTGGGGACGACCTCCACGCCATCAAATACCTTCCCCTCAAGTTGAAGGGACCATCTCGGCACTGGTTGAAAAGCCTCCCCGAAAATTCAATCGGAAATTGGGAAGAACTTGAGGATGCTTTCAGGGCCAATTTCCAAGGGACCTATGTCTGACCTCCGGATGCTGACAATTTAAGTCACATAATACAACAGCCCGGAGAGTCCGCCCATAAGCTTTGGAACATATTTCTCACTAAGAAGAATCAAATTGTTGATTGTCCGGATGCCGAAGCCCTAGCCACCTTCAAGCACATTATCCGAGATGAGTGGCTCGCCAGAAACCTCGGCCAAGAAAAACCGAGGACAATGGCAGCCTTAACAAGCCTTATGACCCACTTTTGCACGGGTGAAGACAGCTGGTTGGCCCGTAGAGGCACCAGCGGCCCGGGCACATCAGAAATTAGGGATGGCAACGGGAAGCCACGGCGCAACAAAAACAAGCATTGAAACAAGCAAGAAAGTCTAGACAACACGGTGGTCAACGCCGGATTCAGGGGCTCTCGACCCGGTCAACAAAAGAAGGCATTTAAAGACAGCAACCGGCCTGAACAAAGTCCTGGACAGATTATGCCAAATTCATGGCACCCCCGAAAAACCTGCGAACCACACTCGCAGAGAATGCTGGGTCTTTAAGCAGGCCAACAAGTTAAACGCCGAACAAAAGGAAAGGGAAACACAAGTGAAGACGAGGATGAGCCTCACCAGCCGAACACTGGGGGACAAAAAAATTCCCGCTAGAGGTAAAAACAGTAAATATGATCTACGCGACTCACATACCCAAGAGAAGGCGCAAACGCGCGCTCAGAGACGCATACGTTGTAGAGCCCGTCGCCCCCAAACTCAACCCCTGGTCGGCCTGCCCGATCACCTTTGATCACAGGGAGGACCCGACTAGTATGCGGCACGGAGGATCGGCTGCCTTGGTGCTCGACCCAATAATCGACAGATACCATCTCACTCGTGTCCTCATGGACGGTGGCAGTAGTCTCAATCTAATATATCAGGACACTGTCCGTAAGATGGGGATAGACCCATCCAGAATCAGCCAAAGTAACACCACCTTTGAAGGAGTGATACCAGGCGTTGTGGCCCGCTGCAGGGGCTCCCTCGTATTACAGGTGACATTCGGCTCTCCAGAAAACTTCAGAAGTGAAGAATTACTCTTCACCGTCGCTCCCCTCCGAATTGGTTATCATGCACTGCTCGGGCGAACGGCCTTCGCTCGCTTCAACGCAGTATCGCACTACGCCTACCTTAAACTCAAGATGCCCGGTCCATGTGGCGTCATCACCATTAGCGAAAATACAGAGTGTTCCTTACGTGCGGAAGAGTATGCGGCGGCTCTAGCAGCCGGACACTAAGTGGCCTCTCCTATCAGAACGCATGATCGGTCGTTAAGACCACAGACACGGTTAGACGAGTCCGGTGCACCACCGTCGGTAACAGCCCAGATAAAACTGAGCTGGGTGCTATACACGTAATCCCATAGAGGGCATCAGGGGATGCAAACATGCAATAAAGCCCACCTTTTGGCTTGACCTTATTAACAGGCCAATGTCTTACACTTCTACTATCCATTGATAAGAACCAACTCTTCGCACGCTTACGTCTGTAACGCCCCGGATCCGATGCGCCAGGTGTCCGCCAGATATTCGTCGTTGTTGCCATGTCATTTGCTTGCGTGTTGCATTTTATCATGTCATCATGTGCATTGCATTGCATACGTTCTTGTCTCATGCATCCGAGCATTTTCCCCGTTGTCCGTTTTGCAATCCGGCACTCCTATGTCCTCCGGCGTTCCCCTTTTGTCTCCTGTTGTGAGCGGGTGTTAAACTTCCTCAGAATGGCCCGAGGTTTGCCAAGCGGCCTTGGTATAGCACCGGTAGACCACTTGTCAAGTTTCGTGCCATTTGGAGCCCGTTTGATACTCCAACGGTTAACCGGGCAACACCCCTTCCAAAGGCCTCTTTTGTGTGCAGCCCAACACCCCTTCCAAAGTGGCCCAAAACCCATCCAAACCCCCTCCATGCTCTCGGTCGTTCGATCATGATCGCGTGGCCGAAAACCGCTCCTCATTTGGACTCTCCTAGCTCCCAGAATCTATAAATATGCCCTCCCCCCTGAAAATTCGCGGATGAAATCCTTCCCGAAACCCTAGCCCCGCTCCCTCGCCGCCGCCGGACACGTCCGGACGGAGCCGGACCCGTCCTCCGCCGCGCCCCAGCCACTCCCGGGCCGCCACGTGACACCCCGGCCACCCGTGCACCGCCGCTGGCCCGGCGCCGGCCCCCACGGCCCGTCTCCCCCGAGCGCCCCGCTCCTCCCCTGGCTCGCTCGATCCCGAGCTGGATCAGGAGCGCCGCCCGCTGCCGCCGACTCGGACCTCGTCGGAGCCCCGCCGCCAGCGACCCCACAGGCCGGATCCCGCCTCCTGCTCCTCCCTTGTCCCCTGTCTCTCCTTTCTCTCTCCCCTCACGATCTCTCTCTCTCTCTCCTATTGTCTAGAGGGAGCTGCCCCTCCATGGCAGCCATGGATCTCCGTGCTTGTGCTGCCTCAAGCCTCCTCTCTGCCAAAAATGGATTTGCCATGGCCAACTCCACCGGATTCCAGCCGGGCCTCGCCGGATCGGGCCGTCCCCTCGCCCCCATGTTGCCAGAACTGCCCTGCCATGGCCTGCTTCTTCCTCGAGCGACCTGGATCCCGTTTTCGCGCTGGTAGTTATTTCTGCTAAGTCCCTAAAAAAACTTGCATTCTGGTGCCATGTTCATCATGCCATAACTCCATGCATACTGCTCCGTTTCCTGCGTGTAATATGTCAAAGTGTTCGTTGTGAGATGCTCTTCATTTTGTTCCATTGAATCATGTTCATTTGAGTCCATCTTGATGCCCGAATCATCGTTGCAAGAGTGCTATATAATGTTGTTTGCTGTCTATTAACAGAACATGTTCATTTGTCATTTTTGCCATGTTTGATGTGTGCATCCTATGAGGTTGATGTCTACATGTGCTTTGTGCTACATCATGCTATCTTTACAGGGGTGTATGCCATGTATTTTTGTGATCAATATGGTGACTAGAACAAGCATGCAAACTAGGCTTCGTGATGTTGCTGATTTCAGTCCCTGTTCTGCTGTTATTTTTATGCCATGTAAACTTGATGCTACCGAGATATCCAAGCTTATTGTGAGATACTTCAGTAAGGATGTTTTGAAAATATGGTTATTATCTATCCATGCATGCCCCTGTTTGCAATTATGTAGTCTAGCATGTCCTTTTCTTGCACTACTTTTGCTATAAAATGTTTCCTGGCAGATTGTTTACATGTTATTCAATTTTGCCAAGGTTGTTGTAGTTGATCCTTGCATGCTATGAACTTGTTCTTGCCTTGGTTAGTTTCATAAACATGTCTTATTGCTAATGCTATGCTTATCTTGGCATGCAATGACTTGTGGTGAGTGAATCGAGCTCGTGAAGTAGTGTACTTGCTGTTACTATTTTGCTAGGCTGAATCTGTTATTTTGTGATGCTATGTAAACCTGCTGCTACAAGTCATTCTATGCATAATATGGAGATGTTCACTAATGATGTTTTGTTCTACATGTCATGATCTATCCATCCATGCTCCTGGTTGCATTTATAGCCTACTGTAGCTTGTTGTAATCTTGCTCCAAAGTTGCTAAATAATTTTGTTGCCAGCCTGTTAACATTATGTTCAATGTTGCCATGATTGTTGTTAGTGATCCATGCACCCTATGAACTTGTTCTTGCCATTATTAGCTTGATAAACATGTAGCCTTACTATTGGTTGCCTTTCCATGCCATGTATAGCTCTGTGGTGAGTGGTACAAGCTCACCAACATGCCTACTTATCGTTGTTCCTGCCATGTATGAATCTGTCATATAACTTGCCATGTTTACATGGGTGCCATCATATCTTCTGATCCTTTTTGGCTCATGGTCAGTAAAGGACTTTTGTTCTATGAGATTAGTAGATTCATGCCATGCCTTTGTTTGCCATGTTAAGTTCCTGTAACATGTTTTTGGATAGCTCTAAACATTGCAACCTGATGTTATTTCTGCAAAGTCTGAAACTGTTATTGTTTGCAATCTTGCCATGTGTTTTGGAGCATGTTCTATTGATTTCTGGAGATAGCTCAGTGTTCATGTTCTGTTATGCTTTACCTGTACATCATGTTCATGCCTTTTGTTATCATGTTGAGCTGCTGTAGCATATTGTTTTGATGCTTGCAATATGCCTAGTTGCTGTTTTGGACAGCTTGTCCTTTAAACTTGTATAGAGTGTATGTGTTGCACCGTTGCTCCGTTTTGAGTGTGCTCTATATGGAACTTGCTTGATTTTGCATCTAGATTCATATTATCATGTTGCATCATTGTTTTGAGGTGTTTTCTTGAGGTTTGAATGCATTTTGCATCAATGCCATGTTTAACTTGTTCTGCTCATATCTTCTAGGTCGTAGCTCCGAATTAAACGAACTTTATATGTAACTTGACTAGAATCTCGTGTAGATCATCTTGGTGCATCTTAATTTGCTGTTTAACAACTTGAACATAAGGTTTATTCAGATCTGGACCAATTTCGAAATTTGCATATGAGGACTTACTGGAATTGTTATATGTTGTTTCCGGCCTCATTTAAACTTGCTTTGATATGTTGTTCTTGTTTGCATCATCTCTTGCCATGAGTAGCTTCATGTAGCCTTGTCATGCATCATGCTTGGTTGTGCATCATGTCTTGCATATGTGTGGTGTGTTTACTATGTTGTGTGCTTCTCTCAATAGTTCCCATTTCATTGCGACCGTGAGGATTCTTTCGTCTACGCTTGGTTCGTCTTCATGGCTTCATCTTGTTCATGGACTCGTTCTTCTTCCTAGCGGGATTTCAGGCCAGATGACCGCTACCCTGGATCTCACTACAATCATTGCTATGCTAGTTGCTTCGTTCTATCGCTATGCTGCGCTACCTATCTCTTTTTGATCAAGCCTCCCAAATTGCCATGTCAGCCTCTAACCTTTTCACCCTTCCTAGCAAACCATTCCTTGGCTATGTTACCGCTTTTGCTCAGCCCCTCTTATAGCATTGTTAGTTGCTGGTGAAGTTGAAGATTGCTCCATGGTGGACAGGATTATGTTGGGATATCACAATATCTCTTATTTTATTAATGCATCTATATACTTGGTAAAGGGTGGAAGACTCGGCCTTATGCCTGGTGTTTTGTTCCACTCTTGCCGCCCTAGTTTCCGTCATACCGGTGTTATATTTCCCGGATTTTGCGTTCCTTACGCGGTTGGGTGATTTATGGGACCCCCTTGACAGTTCGCTTTGAATAAAACTCCTCCAGCAAGGCCCAACCTTGGTTTTACCATTTGCCTCACCTAGCCCTTTTTCCCTTGGGTTTCCGGAGCCCGAGGGTCATCTTTATTTTAGCACCCCCCCTCGGGCCAGTGCTTCTCCAAGTGCTGGTCCAAACCGAGCGATGTCCGGCGCCCCCTAGGCAATCAGGGTCTATGCCAACCCGATATCTGGCTCATCCGATGTGCCCTAAGAACGAGATATGTGCAGCTCCTATCGGGATTTGTTGGCACAGTGAGAGGTGTTGCTGGTCTTGTTTTACCATTGTCGAAATGTCTTGTAAACCAAGATTCCGGGTCTGATCGGGTCTTCCTGGGAGAAGGTATATCCTTCGTTGATCGCGAGAGCTTATCATGGGCTAAGTTGGGACACCCCTGCAGGGTATAAACTTTCGAAAGCCGTGCCCGCGGTTATGTGGCAGATGGGAATTTGTTAATGTCCGGTTGTAGATAACTTGACACCAGATTCGAATTAAAACGCATCAACTGTGTGTGTAGCCGTGATGGTCTCTTTTCGGCGGAGTCCGGGAAGTGAACACGGTTTTTGGCTTATGCTTGACGTAAGTAGGAGTTCAGGATTGCTTCTTGATCATTGCTAGCTTCACGACCGTTCCATTTGCTCTCTTCTCGCTCTTATTTGCGTATGTTAGCCACCATATATGCTTAGCCGCTGCCGCAACCTCACCACTTTACCCCTTCCTTTCCCATTAAGCTTTGCTAGTCTTGATACACATGGTAATGGGATTGCTGTGTCCTCGTGGCTCACAGATTACTACAACAACAGTTGCAGGTACATGTTATGCGATGATCATGTCGCGAGAGCGATGTTTGCTTGTTTTGGAGTTCTTCTTCTTCGATCAGGGGATAGGTTCCAGGTCGGCAGCCTGGGCTAGCAGGGTGGATGTCGTTTGAGTTTCTGTTTGTGTTTCATCCGTAGTCGGATGATGCTCTTATGTATTGTAACGTTCTATTCGTGTGGCATTATATGCCTCTTGTATGTATCCCCATCTATTATGTAATGTTGATGTAATGATATCCACCTTGCAAAAGCGTTTTCAATATGCGGTTCTATCCTTGGTGGGACCTTCAAGTCTCTTTAGGATAGTATCGCATATTGAGCGTGACAACGCCATACTCTTTTACATGGGTTTTCCTTTCTACAGACACCATTCATGCGACACCCTACCAGGACACGGCACAACGGACACAAAGGCACAGACGTGTAGCAGGGCGCCGCTCAAAGGTTTCTCTTTAGATTAAGCCCCTGTGTAAACCTTCTTTATTGTCTCTTGTTGCTTGATATCCCATGGGTACTCAATACACCCACAGGGGATACTAGCGTTATTGGAATTTCGCCACGACAGATTAACACATGTACCTGGAAATACAGGGTTCATAATCAAGGGCGCTACTCAACCCAGTATATGTTGTAAAGTCCGAATACCTTCTGGAGTGTTCGGTGTCGCGAGTTTGGCCTTATATGCATCAACTCTGAATCATGTCTTTGGTTAAATGTTGGGTTTGCCCGGCTCCTGGGTTTGCTGCCTTACGTTCCGCTTCTATCGGCTAAGGCGGCCAAAGGAGAACTACTGCGATTGTGCCCTGGTTATTACGGATGAGCACCTTAGTAGAGAAAGCCGAAAACTGACTATCATGATATAGCGAGAGACTAGTCAACCACTCGAGGACTCATCGGAATCTTTAGGATTCCTCTGCATTAACGAAGGGCCATTTCCCGGTCATGTACACACGCGCCCGTATCTGGATGCACGCGGAGGTACTAGGGGCTACATAGTAGCCCCACCGTCAAACTCCTATGGCTAAGTGAAAGTGTTAAAGCTATATAGTCCGGTTGCCTAGTTCGACGTGCGATCACCACCTTAATGGACCAAGACGTTGGATCAAGTGTGATTACGCACATTTTTGCGAACACCCCTGCATTGTATGCGTGGGGGCTGAAGCCAACGACTGCTAACTTTCCGGTTATATATACATCAAACGGCCACACAGGAGGCACAATAACACTTTCGGGTGAAAGTATAAACATAGCCTCTATAATTAAAACACAATTGTTTTTATAACGAAACAATTTATCACTCGAACATGACACTCTTCGAGCACTGAGCCTCTATTAAATGGGCACCTTCTGTTACCTGCTCCAAGTAGTGCTCGGCTGAATCCTGGCTTCCCGCCGGATTCTGGGTTGCAATGATGGTGGCCTCCATATCTGCCCAATATGTTTTAACACGGGCAAAAGCCATCCGCGCACCCTCTATGCACGCCGACCTCTTCATGGCATCGATTCGTGATACGGTGCCAAGGAATTGTTGCACTAGACCAAAATAACTGTCCGCCTTCGGCCCCTTCGGCCATAGATGGTCTATTACAGACCTCATTGCAAGACCGGACAACCTATGGAGCTCGGCCACAGCAGCCATCCGTTCACTCAATGGCAACGGGCGCGTTGGATCACTGAATTGCAACCAGAACAACCTTTCTACTTCACTATCTTTATGATCCTCAAAAAACTTGGTCGCATCAGCCGCACTTTTTGCCAGATCCGCATACGCGTCTGCAGCGCTCCAGCGCCGATCCAGAGGAGTGTACTTTGGATCTAAGAACTTCATCCCCAGCAAATAGGGGCTTCCAGCCACGATTTCTCCGGCCTGTCGAAGCTCCTCCCGCGCATCCCTAATTTCGGAACGCGTCTCCTTGGCCGCATCAAGGGCCTTCTTCAGGTCGGCCGACTTCGACTGATTCTCCTTTTCAAGGAGCTTATACCGGTGTTTTTCAGCTCCACAGCCATCTCGGCTATTTTATCTTCGCTTCGGCGATGAGCAGCCTGTTCGGCTCTCAAATCTTTAGCCGCCTTTAGGGCAGCCGCATTGCTAGCCCGGGCTTGTGCCTTGGCTAGGGCAAGCTTCGCCCTCAGGGCCACCATGGCAGCAGCTCCGCCTGCAGTCGAAGCATATCACATTAACATTATGCTCCTCTTAATATTTCCTACAAAAATACGGAAAACAGAGCACATACTCTATGACTCGTTAAGCCGCTCATTCACAAGTGTAATGTCGGTGTCCACAACTTCAATTTGTCGCCTTAGTTCAGTGACTTCAGCGGTCCGGTCTGCCACCGGACCCTTCGCCACCTGCGCATGAATGCAGTGCAATTATTACTTAAGAGTGTGATCCTCCGTTTGCCACCTAGGGCTGGCAACCCGAGTCTCAGGGGCTACTATCTATATGGAGCACACCTAGCGTGTGCGCTATAACCAAAAAATTACGCATTTCATTATGTACCTCAAAGCCTTTGAGTAGGCTCATAAAAGCTTCATTCAACCCGCTTGTGGCGAATAAAATCTTCTCAAGCACCGTGCCCATTAACAAACGGTGAGCCTCCAAGAGAGCAGCTTGCTCCAGAAGGCATATCAGCGTGTCCGGCCGGTCGCCGAACTGTGACGGACCCTTCTTATTGCCCCCTGTGGGAGCCGAACGCTCCGGGCTCAGGGTGGTCGAAGTATTAGCTTCTGACCTCGGCGAATCTGGACTCCTCCGTGACGACACCTCGGGGTCTCCCGCCCCATGAGGCGGAGAGGCAGGTGGGGTTTCACTCTCCATCATCTCCGGAAATAAGATCCCCCGAAGACGAACTCTGTCGAGAAGAGCTACTAGCCGGACTGCAAAGGATGGATCCTGGTTATTGTTCTTGGAGGAGGAAGCAGTAGCTTTTGTATTTATGATTAACTTACAGCTCGGCAGAGGGCTGGCCCGTTTGTGGGCATGGCACGGTGAGGACGCCCTCTGGGGTAGGGCCCCCTGGTGTAGTTTTCTTCCCTTGTCTAGCCTCCTCCGTCTCCAAGTCTTCGAAGGCGGCCCTTTTCTTCCCGCGGGGGGGGGGGGAGGAGATCGTAGATTCCCCTCCCCGACTATCCTCCTTCATGGAGATAGTAATTCCCCCAGTTTGGACGTGCAATGTGTGAAGCTTTGCTTCTCTGTTCTTCCCTTCGTCTTTCCCCGAGGGCACTTGACTTAGCACACGACTAAGCATCCTGGCTATTGCAGGACTAGGCGAGCCTTCGGGAAGCGGTGCCGGACACCCGATCCTCTCCGCCTTGCTGACCCAATCCTGGCCGCGGATGGTTTTCAGAATAATGTTGTGATAAATATAAACGAAGTGTTCGGTTTCCAGGTTACTTACTTGGGTATCTGGGCGGTTGCAGCTCAGGCCCGCATCCTCAGTGGTGTCCGGACACTTTACTTGTGGTCCAAAGAATAACCTACACATCCCTTCGAGCGTCATGCCGAAGAAATGCTGAATAGTTCGCGGACCTTCCGGGTTGAACTCCCACATCCGGAGAGGCTGACGTTTGCATGGCAAGATCCGTCGGACTAGCATTACCTGAATTACGCCGACAAGACTGATGTACCTCTAAAAAAGCTCCCGAATGCGGCTCTGCAATGTCAATACGTCATTAGCAGGCCCCCAATCCAGTCCCACGTTGGCCCACGACGCCAGTTGAGGTAGAGGGCCCGAGCGAAAGTCAGGGGCAGCCACCCACTTTGTGCCTCAGGGAGCCGTGACGTAGAACCACCTCCGCTGCCATAGATTGGACACCTCCGGGAAGAAGCCCTCTGGCCATGGGGCATCGGCGTTTTTGCTTATTGTAGAGCCTCTGCACTCCGCATGTCGCCCCTCGATCACCTTCGGCTTTACATTAAAGGTCTTGAGCCATAAGCCAAAGTGCAGGGTGATGTGGAGAAAGGCTTCACACACGACGATAAACAACGAGATGTGAAGGATGGAGTCCGGAGCTAGATCATGAAAATCTAGCCCATAATAGAACATGAGCCCTCTCACAAAGGGATCGAGGGTGAAGCCTAAGCCACGGAGGAAGTGAGAAACAAATATGACGCTCTTGTTGGGCTCGGGAGTAGGGATGACCTGCCCTGGAGCAGGAAGCCTGTACTTGATGTCGGTGGTCAGATAGCCGACATCCCTAAGCTTCGCAATGTCCTCCTCTGTGACAGAGGAGGCCACCCACCGGCCTTGATGGTTGGATCCAGACATGATTGAAGATCCGAAGTGCCTAAGCTTGGGCTTAGGGTGTTGGAGCTCGAGACGCGGAAAGGCGCAAGCATGGTAGGAAAGAGGGATAGGCCTCGGCCCCTTTATAAAGAGGACGAATATCAAGCATCCCCCGCGTGACCGTTTGGGACTTGCCTAAAATCGAGGAGTCATATGAAACAAACACGGTTAGGTTACCCACAACTGTATTGATGAGAATCCCGTGATAAGGGGGACATGATCTCTGCTTCGAGAAGACATGCCAATAAAACTGCCTCGCAGCGCGTGTAGTGGATGGTTATGGAAACGGTTCGAATAATGACCGGACCATGGCGTAATGTCGTAAAAAGCTGTCAGCAGGTTAGATTTGTGGAACATTATACTCTCTACGGTGGTATGTGGAATTTGTTTTGTAGAGCTGGACACGATTCTTGTGTCCTAAATCTCCTATGGAGTATTTGGAGAAGGAACCCGCCTTACAATGCCGAAGACAATCTGTGCGCCGGACTCATCGTCATTGAAGCCTGGTTCAGGGGCTACCGAGGGAGTCCTAGATTAAGGGGTCCTCGTTTAGCCGGACTATATACTTTGGCCGGACTGTTGGACTATGAAGATACAAGATTGAAGACTTCGTCCCGTGTCCGGAATGGACTCTCCTTTGCGAGGAAGGCAAGCTTGGATATTCAGATATGTAGATTTCCTTCTCTGTAACCGACTCTGTGTAACCCTAGCCCCCTCCGGCGTATATATAAACCGGAGGGTTTAGTCCATAGGACAACAACAATCATAATCGTAGGCTAGCTTCTAGGGTTTAGCCTTTATGATCTCGTGGTAGATCAACTCTTGTAACACTCATATCATCAAGATCAATCAAGAAGGAAGTAGGGTATTAGCTCCATCGAGAGGGCCCGAACCTCGGTAAAACATCGTGTCCCCTGCCTCCTGTTACCATTAGCCTTAGACGCACAGTTCGGGACCCCTACCCGAGATCCGCCGGTTTTGACACCGACAGAGGGCAGGATGAACAGGACGACCCCGTGGAGGGCTGGATGAACAGTAGACGGTGGATGGGTGGATGAACAGTAACCCGTGGAGGGGTGGTTGAACAGGAGCCCGTGGAGAGGGTAGGTTGAACAGTAGCTGGTGGTGTAGTGTGTGGTGGAGGCTGGATGAACAGGAGCCCGTGGATGAACAGTCGCAGGTGGAGGCTGGGGGAGGTCGACGGTGGATGAATAGTAGCCCGTGGAGGCTGGAGGAGGTCGACGGTGGAGATGAACATTATCCCGTGGAGTCCCGTTTTGCGGTACGCCACACCCCTCCCGATGAACCGGACCCTCGTTTCGGCCGTAGCGCTCCAATACAAGTCCGTTTCGTCCGTTTTACGGTACGCCACACCCCTCCTGATCAACAGGACCCCCGTTTCGACTGTAGGAGGTCCGTTTCCTCCGTTTTGCGGTACGCCAGACCCCTCCTGATGAACAGGATCCCGGTTCGAACGTGTCCGGTTGAACACAAGGCCGTTTCCTCCGTTCTGCGGTACGCCAGGCCTCGTTTCCATCGCCTATTTCGTCCAAGCTGGTTGGCTCCCACGCGTTCCGTTGCCTCTCGATGAGCACGACGCATTCCGTTGCCTCCCTGAGGAAGTCCCGGATTAGGGGGTGTCCGGATAGCCGGACTACCATCATCGACCGAACTATCATCGGGCGGACTATCATCATCAACTGGACGCCAAGACTATGAAGATACAAGATTGAAGACTTCGTCCCGTGTTCGGATGGGACTTTCCTTGGCGTGGAAGGCAAGCTTGGCGATACGGATATGTAGATCTCCTACCATTCTAACCGACTCTATGTAACCCTAGCCCTCTCCGGTGTCTATATAAACCGGATGGCTCTAGTCCGTAGGACACAACAACAACCATTACAATCATACCATAGGCTAGCTTCTAGGGTTTAGCCTCCTTGATCTCGTGGTAGATCCACTCTTGTAAACATCCACAATATCAATATCAATCAAGCAGGACGTAGGGTTTAACCTCCATCAAGAGGGCCCGAACCTGGGTAAAACATCGTGTCCCTTATCTCCTGTTACCATCCGCCTAGACGCACAGTTCGGGACCCCCTACCCGAGATCCACCGGTTTTGACACCGACATTGGTGCTTTCATTGAGAGTTCCTCTGTGCCGTCACCGATAGGAAGGATGCCTCCTCCCGTCTTCAAGGATGGTATTTTCGCCAAAGGAGCCTTGGCCTCCGGCCAAACTATCCGGCTAGGTGGTTTTCTTATGACCGCCTGTCCGGCCACCGCTTCGACAATGACCTCTCAAGTCGTCAAAAGCAATCTTCACGTCAGCTCGGAATTTGCCGAGCGGCTGGATCCAATAGAGCTCTCGTCCGTAAACGAGCTCTTGGATCGCATCGCCGCCCTGGGAGTCGCTACAGACTACAATCAGATTGGGCTTAAAACCGATCTGAGAGAGATTAACTCTCCCCAGGTTACCCACCACGTTGCAGTGGTAGGGGAACAATGCAGCGACTCTTCTCCTGTATTGAAAACTAGTCATGTCCGGGCTCCCGAACCCCCCATGGCGGATTCCCGCGGAGGGGCGGACTTCGATCAAGCACTGAACTTAAAGTCATGCATCGGACCAGACTCGTTGGACAACGTCCAGCGATCCAAGCTTCCAAATTTGGAAACTTCTCGGCCCTCGAGCCTTGAGATGGGTAGGGTTCTGGACTTAATTCCACCCACCCGCCCAGACATAAGCGATCTATCTCTAATCCTGCAAGAGCCCACTGAGACAGTACATCACTACTGGGCCAGATTCCTCATGGTTATGGACAGGATAAAGGACTGCCGAGAGGAAAACGCAATCTCAATTTTTTGCAATAATTGCACGGACGAGGGAATCTTGAACGCCGTCAGCCGTCGTGAAATTACACGCTTCGCCGACCTGGCGTCCATAGTACGAAAGTACTGTGCGATGGAGAGTTTCCGGACAACCGAAAATAGGTTTTGGGACAATCCGGCCCCGAATTCAACCCTAGTCCGCAACAAAAGGGTGCATTACACTTAGGCACCAGATAAAAAAACCAAAAAGCAAAAACCCCATAAAGGGCACGGAACCGTACTGGAGGGATGGCTTAGCGGACCCTGTAAAATTCACAGTACAGAGGGCGCCATCCCAACACATAGCCTTCGAGCATGTTGGATAATACAGGCAGGTGGCCAAAAGTGGCGAGGAGCTTCTAGCCCCGGAAAACCACTCGAACAACATCGGTATGGTATCAACAGTCTTCGAGACTTTCGCATCAAATAGTATGCGGAAACGAACAATCCGCAGCCTCGCTGAAGTCTACCAAGTAGCAACAACCAATCCATGGAGCGACACAGCCAAGTAGTAGACGACTTGAGGCTCACATTCGACAACCTCAGAGCATATGACATCAAGCTGAATCCGGAAAAATGCGTTTTCGGCGTACCAGCTGGAACGCTGTTGGGCTTCATCGTATCCGGTAGAGGAATTGAAGCAAACCCAGCCAAGATCCAAGCTCTGTCACAGCTAGATATTCCAAAAAACCTCAAACAGATCCAGAAATTGACTGGATGCGCGGCGACCCTCAGCCGCTTTATCTCCTGCCTAGGAGAAAAGGCATTGCCCCTCTATCGCCTCCTCAAGCACACCGAACACTTCGAGTGGACGGATGCTGCCACTGCCGGACTCGAAGAAATAAAGGCCATATTGGCAACGAATCCAGTCCTGGCTGCGCCCAACCTGGGTGAACCTATGTTGTTATACATCGCGGCAACACATCAAGTAGTAAGCGCGGTACTCGTCGTCGAACGAGAGACAGAAGGGCATAAATTCCCTCTTCAAAAACCAGTATACTACATATCCATTGTGTTAACCCCCTTCAAGTCCCGCTACCCGCACTATCAGAAGATAGCGTACGCGGTGTTAATGGCATCCCGGAAGCTCCGACACTACTTTCAAGAGTGTTCGATAACAGTGGCCTCTGAAGTACCACTTAACGACATTATAAACAACCACGACGCGACGGGCAGGATTGCAAAATGGGCCATTGAGCTCTTACCATTTGATATAACTTAGAAACCTCGGCGAGCTATAAAGTCATAAGTTTTGGCTGACTTTGTCGCTGAATGGACCGAAGCCAAACTCCCTAAAGAGTATGGCGCATACTCCAATTGGATTATGCACTTCGACGGCTCTAAAATGTTGGCCGGATTGGGGGCTGGCGTCGTATTGACGTCCCCAACCGGGGACACCGTCCAATACGTACTTCAGATAATGTACATGGACTCCAACAACGCAGCCGAATACGAGGCCCTTTTACATGGTCTCCGGATGGCAATCTCCATGGGCATTCAACGCCTAGAGGTGCGTGGGGATTCAAACCTCGCAATATCCCAAATAAACGGAGACTTTGACGCCAAAGATCCGAAAATTGCATCATATCGCAATGCTGTCCTAAAAATGTCAGCCCAGTTTGAAGGACTTGAATTCCATCACGTAGCCCGGGATAATAACCAAGCAGCCGACGTACTGGCACGCATCGGCGCAAAACGCGACGCTGTCCCTCCTAACATCTTCTTGGAACGGCTCTTCAAGCCATCCGTACTATGGGAAGAGGAGTCCGGAAATAACAAACCGGAACAAGCCGCACCAACCGGCGATTCAGCCGATGACATAACACCTTCAGCCCACGACATAATGGCAGTAATTGCCCCGTGGACAGAACCATTCCTCGCCTACTTGCTTAGGCAGGAACTCCCCGAAGACCATAATGAGGCCCGCTGCGTAGTCCGGCGATCTAAAGCCTACAAGGTCCATGAGGGAGAACTCTATAAGAAAAGCACAACCGGAGTCCTTCAAAGGTGTATCTCCGAAGAGGAAGGGCGAGACCTCCTGGCTGAAATTCACGCCGGACTAGGCGGACACCACGCCGCAGCCCGGGCCCTTGTAGGAAAGGCATTCCGTACAGGATTTTATTGGCCGACAGCCCGGGCAGATGCTCAGGACTTAGTCCAAAGATGCGTCGATTGTCAGCTCTTTGCTAATCAGAGCCATATGCCACCCACCGCCATCAAAACTATACCCATTACCTGGCCGTTCGCGGTCTGGGGGCTTGACATGGTTGGACCACTTAAAGGGGGAACCCACAAGCAAAAATACCTATTGGTCATGGTGGATAAATTCACCAAATGGATAGAGGCCAAGCCAGTTAAAACGGCAGAGTTCGGACCAGTGATAGACTTTATATCCGGGGTAGTATACCGTTATGGTGTCCCCCACAGCATCATCACCGATAACGGCACGAACTTCACGGTTGATGAGGTTAAATCATGGTGCAAAAATATGGGCATCAAGCTGAATTATGCTTCAGTCTATCATCCTCAAACCAACGGTCAAGTGGAACGAGCAAATGGTCTAATAATGAGCGGCATCAAACCCAGACTAGTGCGGTCCCTTACGAAATCTGACACACATTGGGTAGAGGAGCTCGTCTCCGTACTCTGGGGGCTGCGGACAACGCCTAACCGTACTACCGGATTCACACCATTTTTTATGGTATACGGCGCAGAAGCAGTTTTGCCCTGCGACATAATTCATGACTCACCTCGAGTGCGCATGTACGAAGAAAGAGAAGCTGAGTTGGATCGGCAGGATAGCTTGGACGCATTGGAGGAAGAACACGACGTCGCCAAGGCTCGTTCCGCATTCTATCAGCAGTAGGCTCGAAGATACCAAAGCAGAGAAGTATGGGCCAAGACTTACAACGTTGGCGAATTGGTTCTACGCCTGCCGGACAAGAAAAAGGACAAGCTCAAGCCCAAATGGGAAGGCCCCTTCATCATCGATCAAGTCCTGACCGGCGGAGCGTACCGTCTACGAAATGCATCAGATAACCGACTCAAGCCGAACCCATGGAACACAGCCCGCCTCCGAAGATTCTATGCCTAGCGCCGGACTAAGAGTTCGTCCCTTTCCCCCCGTTCAAATTTTTTTTACTTCAGCTGCCTTTTGTTTATCTTTTTCTTCTCAACCCTATTCATCCAAGCCTTAAAGGGCCTACTTGCGCAACGTTCACACGCAATTGATGTGCTCTCCGCACTCAATATACCTGGGGGCTTCTTTACCAGAAGCTTAATTATAAGGGCTTCATGCCCAGCACATGTGTCAAGCCTCCACTTGTACCTTTTATTCACCATTATATGCATCGATATGACTTAAGTTTTGGCCAAGCTGGGTTGCCTGGCTCCTGTGCTTACCCCTACGTTCCCGATTGTTCGGCTAGGAGGTAAAGGGAGCACCTGTGCGATTGTTACTGCCGGGTCAGTCGGATGTGTACCTCAGACTGGGTGAAGCCGAAAGCTAGCGTTCTTAAGGGAATATTCGGTCGGTGACTTAAAAGATGATTTTTTATCTACTTATTTATCTGCCCCCAGATGTTTTTCTGCTTTTTTCGCAGTCCGGACATGCACTTTAGGGCATGCCACCCTCAGAGGAAAGGAACCCTTAACGGAACTATTCTCCCTGGAAGATGTTTCTTACTACCCATGTAATATAACATAACTAGTTGGGCACTTGTCTGATAAAGCACTAATGACCCCTACGCCTGGTCTCCATGCATACCCTGGTTGTTTCATAACCGAGAAGGTATTCGACACACTCCGGACTCTAGGGTCCCGAGGTCGAAGCGAAAAGGTCGGCAAAGACAAACGATCTACAATCCGGCTAGAAGGCATTTTACATGTCATTTTATAATACATTGTCAAATCGACTGATTGTATTCTTCCTCAATCCCGTCTAACCGGTTGTCTAATTTACAGTCCTGTTGGGAAAATTTAGTGGCCAACTCTACTTGGCCGTATACCAAACTCACAGGGATCTCCTTCCCATCGGGCCCCACAGGTCCGACTTCCGCCATGTGGTTGGGATCCGCCTTCTTGTACCGCGTCTTTACCATGGCCCAGGCCTCCCTGGCACCTTAGCGGCAGGCCGAAATCTTCCATAAATGGAAGCGCTGTCGCACTCCCTGAAGCATCTCCGCAAGCTCCCCAAGACCCTCGGGTAAGGAGAAGGCTGGCCATAAAGCCTGGATGACGCCGCTCATTGCCTGCCGAACTCGTTCAATCAGTTGCAACAATTCGGGAAGTTGATCACCCGTTGATACATGCATCTCCTCCGCAGGGCGACCTGTGAGTATACCTGCAGACATATTCTGTCAAATTGACTTCCTCGCCGAACTCTTCTTTTCAAAGGAGTTCGCTCAAGCACTTACTATAGATGCCGCGACGAAGCCGCTGATTCTCCTTAACGGAGCCCAACAGCTCGGCCCGAATGCCTTCCAGCTCTTCTCCAAGCTGGGCATGGGAATCCTGTAGCTTGTTCCTTTCATGCTGCACCTTATGCAGCACCCTCTCGCCGGCCTTTAGTTGGCGCAGAAGTTCTTGCCTGTCCGGATCTTGTCCGGCAGCACCTGCAACGTCATTTTTTAGACTTGCGCACAGGCCAAACGCTACTTATCTTTCTAAAATAATGCGTTACCAGGATAGGTCCCTGTGTTTCCTCCTGCGCCAGAGAGTACGGCCTCAAGTTGGGCCTTGCACTCTTGCAGCTCCTGAGATAGTTGGGTATTCTTCTCGGTAAGATCCTGCGTTTCATATGATCCTTAAATCAGTTAATATAACTACTTTAAGTCTCGGGGGCTACTGGCATATACAATTATTAAATTCTCTTACCCAGTATGTCTTTTACATACTGCTCCGTGGCTCTGGTAAAACCATCTTGAGCAGCACGAAGGTGCACGTCCCCCGCGTTAAAGGCATTCAACGCCTCGGGGGAGAAGCACGCGTCACGAAATACTGTCCGGCGGCGCCTGTGATTCAGGGCACTCTCCACCTCAGACTTGGTGGCGGACAGTCTGTCGGCATCCTCCGTCGGAGGAACGTCCGTCTCGCGCCTTGCGCTCGCCTCCCCCTCTAGACCAGGTGCTGGAGCCTGGCTGGTAGAGGTTGGATTGGTAACCTCCATGCCCGCAGTCCGGCAGACGCTTTTTTCCCTACAAAAGTCATGAGCACTCAAACGCTTCCTAGGAACGTTGCTCTAAATAATGAATTGTGAGCTACACCTTTGCGGCGACGTTTTAGTCCGTGCCGCGCTCCTCTTCCGCCTACTGGTCCGGACTGGCCTTTGTTGGCCAGCCACCGCGGGCTCGGCTTCTCGCCCTAGGGGCGCCTCCTGCACAGCGCCATCGTATACGGTGGTCAGAAATAAGCAAGGAAGGAATGACGGTGTCAGGACTTTGGTCACAATCACCTGGGAAGCCAGATATAGTCCGGGATAGTCGGCCGTGATGGCGACTAAAGCATTGTCCATGCTGAGCTGATGGAACACCCCGTCGATTAGCTCCACCATTATGTCCGGATCCTCTTCGGAGGCCGGATCCCGGGATCTCTCTGGATCCTCGGGTTGCGGAGCTGGACTTAGCATGTCCTCCACGATCTGGCGCAGCTCCTGCGTCGAAAGAAGAACACAATATAAGAAACTTAAGTTTCAAAAAGCATGGGTCGGACATGCAGAGTGTTCGCTTACCCAAGGCCGGGGATTATTCATGGAGAACCCATTAACGGGTTCGTCCAAAGGAAATCCTCCTTCTCCCCCTTATACAGGCCGGACAGGATCGTCACCAGGTCTTCGACTGAATCCGGCCCTTTGCGGCCATGACGGGTGGCATCGTCCTCCCCATTGAAATCCCACATGGGGTGGCCCTGCATTGTAGTGGCTGCACCCCCCGCATAATGCATGTTGCCATGACTCCAATCATGGTCAACCTGGAATGGGCCAGTAACCTTATTCGGCCCATAAAATAATGGACGCTCTTGTCTTCCTCCAGTTGGGGTTCCGCGGACGCCAACTAAGGCGTCTCTTCAGAGGAGCATTGCTGAACTCCGGGAGGCCGATCCGAACAGGGTCCGGCAGCGGAGCGTCTTCTATATAAAACCATTCCGAAGGCCAGTCTTTGGATGCCTTCTTAGGGGTTCCGGATGGATATCTAGTCCCGGCAATGCGACATATTTCAGCGCCGCCCACTTGATATATGGACCCCTCGTGAGAGCAGGGTACAAGGCAGAACAACCTCTTCCACAGCGCGAAATGGGGCTCGACGCCCAGGAATAGCTCGCAAAGAGCTACGTAACCCGCAATATGCAGGATTGAGGCAGGCGTGAGGTGATGAAGCTGGAGCCCGTAGAACTCCAGGAGCCCGCGGAGGAATGGATGTACAGGAAATCCGAGCCCCCTTATTAGATAGGGGACGAAGCATACCCGCTCCACTTTGTTGGGACTTGGGGTAACCTCCGCCTGCTTCCCACCTTTGTAGGTGGCCAGCCTGGCTCGAACCGGAACCATGAAGGCTGGAGGGAGATATCCCCCTGTTTGGAGCTTCACCAGCTCGTTGTGCGGAACAGAGCATCTCCTCCAATCTCCTGGCAAAGGGCTGGGAGCGCGAGAAGAGGAGCCACGTTGACGGTCCATGATGGAATGGATTCTTGGTCGAAAGCGCTCCGATGAGTATTTGCGGGAGGAAGATGGTGATTTGGATCTGGATTCTTGCCTCCCTTATAGGCAGATTATTCGCACAACTAGGGGGTAAAACATAAAAGACACCCTGGCTTTTCACATTCGCATGACGTGTGGAAGAAGGCCATTATTGGGCGTGGAAGCCAAGACGCGCAACATTGATGAGGAAGTCGGACACTGTTCGGAGGGTACATAGAACTTGAAGGAGAACCCGCCTTGCAACGCCGAAGACTACACACATGCTGGACTTATCGTCATTGAAGCCTGGTTCGGGGACTACTGAGGGAGTCCCGGATTAGGGGGTGTCCGGATAGCCGGACTACCCTCATCGGCCGAACTATCATCGGCCGGACTATCATCATCGACCGGACTCCAATACTATGAAGATACAAGATTGAAGACTTCGTCCCGTTTCCGGATGGGACTTTCCTTGGCGTGGCAGGCAAGCTTGGCGATACGGATATGTAGATCTCCTACCATTGTAACCGACTCTATGTAACCCTAGCCCTCTCCGGTGTCTATATAAACCGGATGGCTCTAGTCCGTAGGACACAACAACAACCATTACAATCATACCATAGGCTAGCTTCTAGGGTTTAGCCTCCTTGATCTCGTGGTAGATCCACTCTTGTAAACATCCACAATATCAATATCAATCAAGCAGGACATAGGGTTTAACCTCCATCAAGAGGGCCCGAACCTGGGTAAAACATCGTGTCCCTTGTCTCCTGTTACCATCCGCCTAGACGCACAGTTCGGGACCCCCTACCCGAGATCCGCCGGTCTTGACATCGACACTCCCCATGAACATGACGCATTCTGTTGCCTCCCGATGAACACGACAACGACGCAGTTTCTCCATTCCGACCCAGCCATGTACATGAGCCCTGGCCGTACGTATGCACGAGTAGGCGTTCGAGACCCCGCCCGTATGTACGTATGTGGCCGTATCTAATTTCTTGCACCCTGGCCGTTGTACGTACGTGTACATGCTACGTGCGCGCCTCTACTATGACACGTGCGCGCCTCTACATCGACCAGTATGTACGTACACCTTCGCGACTAGAATGACAACGCTACGTATGCTTCAACCAGGTGGGTCCCGACTGTCAGGCACTTCCTTGCGTGCGAAGATGTAGATGGTGGGTCCCAGCAGTCAGGGGGATGAATCATTTTTTTATTTTTTTCCCGGATGCACTTCCTTGCGTGCGAAGATGTAGATGGTGGGTCCCAGCAGTCAGGGGGAAACGTTTTTTTGTGAAATACAGTGGCCCGTATGGTGGGTCCTAGCTATCAGGTGGAGGAATCATTATTTTCCGCATAATAAGGAGGCACTTCCTTGCTGCGGCCGTGGACTCAGCTGTCAGCCTCTCCACGTACAGTCCACGTTCGATGGAAGTCATTCTTTGACCACGTTGGCACGCCGCGCCGAGAGCACCACAGCGGTGGACGACAGCGAGGCCTAGGAAGGGGACAACATGGAGCCGGGGAAGACGCGACAGTGGATGCCCACGCGGAGAGAAGTACGAGGGTTCACTGGTTCGGCTGTGATGTGAGACTGCCATCGCCACAGAATAACAGGGGGTGTGGGTGAGTGGAGGGATGGCCTGGCCAGCGGTGGGAGTAGTAGGGGGCGGTGAGGCCTCCGCGGCAGCACAGCCGGCCACGAGAGGCAGGAGCAGGTGGCACGACCGGCGCTGCTTTGGGCGGCTGGAGCAAGAAGACCAGAGGTGGAAGAAGCACGACGACCGTTGGATGGACATCGTACGGTCACTGCAGCTAGAATCGTTTATATTGACTAAGTTGACAAAGCCCTTGGTACGTCAATTTAGTAGGCCCACGGGTCAGCTTTCGAAACGGTGCGCCCCAGATGTCAGGGGGAGGAATCATTTTTGGGCGGGTGAAGCTAGAATATCCAAGATTGAAGAAGAAGCACGACATCCGTTGGATGGACATCCAACAGTCACTGCTGCTAGAACCGTGTGTTGACTATAAGTTGACAAAGCCTTGCATACGCGTCAACTCTCTTTTTTTGGGGGACGCGTCAACTTAGTAAGGCCACAAGTGTGTGGCAGAGAACTTATAGCCCATTTGAGATTTGTAAGAATGTGCAGCCCATTTTTGAATTCTAGTGGAATTTACTACAACCCTTTTACAGTTTGTTAAAAGTACACCCCATTTCAACCAACTGTTCAAAATAGAATTCAATAAAATTTCCCACAATTTGATGGGATCCAAAATATTTTTATCCCGAAATTTCTAGTCATATTAAATACAATTTCAATATAAATTTATATTACGTAAAAATCCAACAAAACATTGCGCTCGCAAGAATTAATGAAATTAAAATTTTCAATATTCAAAAATAATATTTTATAAAGTAATTACGTGTTTGGTGCATTTTTTATAGTTACTGCCCAGTTTTTACAATTACATCCCATTTATTATTTCTTAAAGCCCATTTTCTTGTTAAGCCTAATGCATCCCTCCTAGGAAAGATTTGCAGCCCAGTGGGGCGGAGAATAACAACTTGACCTTTCCTGGGTATTCCTAAAAAAGTATAGCTGGGCTAGCCATTTTCAGCTTGAAAAAAAATAATATCTGGGCTGGATATCTGGCTTGGGCTAGACGGGCCACAGCCCGCCCAGTTAATACCTGCAGCGATGTTTTCGTTGTTGTTCAGAGGAGAAAAATTAATATCTGGGCTAAACATCGAAAAACTCTACAGTGCTCACACCTCAAAAGCACAAATACTGCTCGAGCTGCTTGGTCCAAACTGTTGGCTGCTTCTTGTGCAATTCTCTCATTTATTGACTACATAGGTTGACAATGGTGTGGGACCGTGATGTCAGGAAACCAGGAGGAGGCAAAAAAAATTATATATATATATATATACATATATATATGTTATAAGGAGGCACTTGCGTACATGAGGCTATGGCCCTAGTGGGTCCCCATTGTCATCCTCTCCAAGTAAAGTCATCTCCTCGCCCGCGCGTGCTTTCCGCCCCAAATAGTCAGCGCCGCCCGCTGTCGGTTCAATATCCGGCGTATCTCGTGGTAGGGGTCCTAAGCTAGGCGTCTTGGAGCGATGGTAACATGGACACGGGGTTTTACCCAGCTTCGGTCTCTCTTGATGAGATAATACCCTACATGTTGCTTTTGATTGTATTCATATGGGTGTAGTACAGAGTACATGTATCTACCATGAGATTATAGTAATGAAATGAGATTGTCCATTGACTAGTCTGGCCTCGGTTTATTAACACACCAGAGGCCTAGGGTTTAGGAGAGTCCTCGCCTTGGGTGCCAAGTCTTGTGTGGAGTCTTCCTTGTATGCGGCAGGGGTTGTCTGAACTGGCCTATGAGTATATGGTCATGGGGGTCCTCGACCCAATCTAACTGATCGGGAGACGACGTGGCGAGTACCACCCAGTCCAGCACACTGTCAGTAGCCCCTTGAACCGGTCTTCAATTTGGGGACGCTCCTCGATTCTTCCGAACTGTTTTTCATCTTCGGTCGTCGGTCTTGAAAACTAGTTCAACAAATCTTCCCATCTTCGATCTTGAGGATCGCCGTAGTGAATCCGAAGAGTTTACACGTCGGGTATCCGAGGAGCCCTTTAAGTCTTCGACCTTTATCAATGCCTTGTTGTTTTTATGCCACGTCTCGGGTTTGAAGTTGTTCCCGTGCGGCGGTGTCCTCTTGTATCTGAGCTCCAACGCCAGACTGCATTCGAGGTATCTTTTGCAGCCGAGCACCAATGTTGGACCGTTTCCGAGCTCCAACGCCGTAATGTATCCGAGCTCCAACACCAGACTGTATCCGGGCTCTAACGTCGGACTATGTCCGAGCTACAACGCCGGACTATGTCCTAGCTCCAACACCGGACTATACTCGAGGTGTCATAGATTACCTTGGTTCAAAAAGGTTACAGGAGTTTAGCCGAGCTTAATGCCAGAAATGCCCTCTACGGAGCCAGCCATTGGCGTCCGAGTTTTATGCCGGACTGCTTCCGAGGTGGTGCACCACCCCGACTGCGGGCTGATTTTTTGATTGGTGCAATTTATTGTCTGTAGAGATATATAGGCAGTAGCCCTCAAGGTGTGTGTATCGGTCTAAAACTCGAGGTGCACCTGAAGGATGACTTAAGACCGCTGATCCCAGTAGCCCCTGAGACTCAGGTTGATTCGCAAAATCAGCCTAAGGATCAAGTCCTAGCTCGGCAAAATACTTCCGGACACAAAAAGCGGCGTGCTCAGTCCTCGAGACTCAGGTTGGGTGCGGCCGACCAACCTGAGGATCATAATCTCCTCGGAAACTGTATTGCACTTAAAATTTTCTGCACTGAATAGGCAATGCAGTAGCCCCCGAGACACTAGTCGGGTGGCAACACCAGATTAGGGGATCGATGTGCCTCTTTAATTTTTATAAATAATGATAAGCCCGAAGCCCAGTAGCCCTCGAGCCTTAATGCGGACACAGGCGGCCGAATTGAGGATCGATATCCAGAGTAAAATAACAAATTACGCGCCTCCGGCCCCGGTTAGTGTTCGGCGACAGCCGAGGTCAAGCCGTAAACACTTCGGCCAATGTTATGAACGGCCCGTCATTTAATACAGTCATCAGACTGCTGACCAGTTTACGCTTATTGTGACAGTCAGTTTTTGGCTTTCTCCACTGAGTTGCTTAACCATGCGAGCTAGAAGCACTATCGCAGTGGTTCTCCCTTTGCACACCTAGCCGAACAAAGCGAAACGTAGGAGGCAAGCATAGGAGCCGGGCAACCCAACTATTGACCGAAGACACAATTCGAAGCTGATGCATATATAGCAAGATCCGAGAATTTTTGTCGAATCCCTAAAGGTGTCCAGTGCTGCACTACGAGACTTATGCGGAAAACACACAAATAGTTGAAAAGTGCCATAGGATTGGAAAACCAAAAAACTTCAGTTTACTCGACGTCCGAACTAGATCAACTGTTCGGTGCCAATCAGAAAATTGGTGTTAGAAAAAAATTGTGCTTCTGTCATGCTTTAACATGACACATCTTATCTCAAGACTTCAAGAGGGTCAGCCTACGGCTTCAACCTCCTATCCCGAAGGCGGAGTACTTCTCGTTAGGCCAGTTTAGCAAACTTTAGCGGCTTTGAGAGAGAAATGAGGCTCCCCGGCTATTGACCACACACTCACGTTGAAGAAAGGAGTGATAGAAAAAAAATACTTTGCAACGACTAAGAAGAGGAAGACTTATTATAAAACAGATCACATAAATTTAAGAGCCCCCAAGTGACTTGGGTAAAAGAATTTTATGTATAATGATTGTATGTACTGAAGTACTTATATCATATCTGTGTTCACCCAAACTTTAAACACGTCTTAACCGACCGTCGGCTTCTCCCTCTTCGGCCAAGGGCCGAAAAGTGTTATGTACTCCCCCTGTCGATAATATCGACGGTGTTTCCGATAACCAAGCAATCAGGCCATAAGGCTGTAACAGACAAAGCGCGCTCAGGGAACTTATGCTATATAACCGACGAAGTGTAAGAAGCTTCTTCGAAGAAAATAGTACCCCCACCGATACCTTTCTTCGGTTTCTCATTATTACTATGAGACTTGTGCAATAGATTTTTTGTACTCATGAGTTCCGTTGTGTGCCGACCATTATTGAAAACAGTAAGAGTGCTAGCTTTCGGCTTCACCAAGTCTGAGGTCCGGCTCGGATGACCCGATCGTGACAATCGCAGAGGTGCTCCCTTTACTCCCTAGCCGAACAATTGGGAACGTAGGGGTAAACACAGGAGCCAGGCAACCCAGCTTGCAAATCGCTTAAGTCAACATGGTGCACATTGTGGCGTAATACACGAACAAGGAACGAAGTAGTACAAGTATAATCATTTGCAAGAGGAAAGGCTTCAGAAAGGAAGCCCCCAAGTAAACGGGGTATTTGAATTTGTGGGTCACAAACAAAGTTTCGACAAGGAAGTTTTTCACAAGTAACTTTTTGCCAAAAAAGTATAATGCTTGGTCGAACCGAACAAAATTTAAAACTGAAAGTTTTTGAGCATGAAAGTGACTTAGCTGGTTAATGTGCTTGGTGTTGATGACGCGATTTGGGCTTGTGGTGGGACGAATACGCCCATTGATCTGTGACAGATCCAACAGTGTTAACAGTCCTCAGCATGGCCGAGGTCCCAGCCCCCAAGCCCAAGGTGTCCGAGCAAGGAGTTCGGCACTCCAGAGTAGTGACACGGCTCGACCAATGTGGTAAGGCGAAGCCCCCAGTGTAGCCGAGCTGGCGGAGTTGGTCGGCAAGGTGACGATGAAGCCCCCACGCCAGTCGACCTGTTCGGCATTGTGGACGTCAGTTTGATGAAGCGACGATGTTGCGCGGCCGATGTGGCGAGATGAAGTGCTCGGTCTCGTTAACATGGCGAAGCTGTGATCGGCGAATGCCGAAGTCTCATGTAGGTCGACTGGTGATGTCGAAGTGACCGCGTAACGCAGTCAAAATCAATTACCTACATACATAAAACAGTGCAAGCAAAAAACAATAATAATTGAAAGAAAAAATGCACAATTAATATATGTAGAGCGAATCATGAGGTAAGTTTGGCCTGTGCGCCAGGGTTGGTTCGACGGAGTGGCAGCGCGGACCCGTCGATGCAGGTCGGCATGCGCGGGGCGACAACATTGGCCTGATATGATCCGAACTCATTGTGCGGAGGTGTCGATCACGGGGGCTCTCTTGATGGGACTCGCCTTTTGCCTCCTTGTTTAAAGAAATAATGGCCTGGATGGTGATACGACATGGTCGACATCGGCTGGTCGAAAACCTCTAATCGTCCGTGGAACGACGACGCTAATGCAATGTAGCGGTGAAACAAGAACTCGCACGGCGCCATCCTTATGGCCGTACGTTAATTACCTGTGTATAGAAAATGACACTGGCCAAAATAATAGTTCCCAGGAGTAAAGGTACTGCACACTAAAAACAATTTGGAGAGATAGCACCTGGTAGTAATATAAGTGGCTGGCCAAATTGAAGACTGACGAAGCAAAGTATGATGAAAAGTTGTCCGGCCGAGCTAAATCACAAGATACTTACTGGGCGACAGATATGATGTTTGTCTCTGAAAATTTTCTTGAAAGCTGTGCGAGTGCTACATAGCACTTCGAGCTCCAGGCGAGGCAAAACCAGTGTTTGTCTTATGCATGCTCAATAAGAAGTAGCAGACCACGAGCGTCAGCGTAGATACTGGTTGATTAAAAAAAGGAAAAAAAAGGAAGAGAGCCTCCCTGTTGCTGCCAATCTAATGCTTCGGTCAGCAGGCCCACCTACGCTGCACTGCATGGGTAGTGCAGGCTGCGCAATCGCCTCGGCTGGGTCGCCGCCGCCCTGTAGCGAGTCCGGTGACTATGCCGTCGCTTACTAACGCGTTTCACTAGGGTCTTTACAGCACGCAAGATAGTTCGGGTCCGACGTTCTACCAGGAGGCAGATACGGTCGTTGCCGCTATAAAATTTGTCGATCCAATCTGACTGTAAACAAATAGCACAGCACCGTAGCGACGATTTTGTAGGTGAGAAAATTTACATGGAAAAAATTCGACTAAAAAAATATAAGCTGATCGTCCCACCGTTCCGCGGCAATGACCTAGCAAGCTTTTAATTGAAGCATGGGCGCCAAGGTCGAATTACCGAGCAGGCGGCATAGCGCAGACACTGTTTAACTTTCGGTGCCGCGCACGAGGTGTCCATCAATTGCGGTACAAGAAACTGGTTGACGAACAGCCGGTCGAGTCAGGGCAGTGTGGAGCTTCCTTAAGGATAAGTGGCGCTTCAAAGCAAATGTGCACCGTGATCAATCCTCAGAAATTGCAAAACAATTAGTATCATGCATACTTTACATGCATGTAATGGAAACTAGGTATTAAAGTGGTTTATTTCCTCATGGCTTGATTAAATAAGGAAGAGAGAGAGTGGAATTGAATCTCCCAGATGATCTCCTAGTGCACACAGCTGTTTTTGGGGGAGAAAAGAAAGCTTTGAATAATCTTCCCACGTGAGGCTGTAGCCTGCAGCCATGCGCCAGATTTGATTTCCTTTGTCGGCCACCAAATAGCATCACACAGATTGCAAAGTTGGAGATCGGGGTGTGTGGCGTTTGCGCGACTATCATTTGATCCCGACTTCCAGGCGAGGGCAAAAACCGATCTGTAAAAGAATTGCCCACGACAACATAGATACTTTGCAAACGAACCGATCTATGTAGAACGAAATAAACTGAAAATATAACACCTGATTTGGCGTCGATAGAAGACCCATCGAACCGTGACGATCGCCTAGTAGGCTCTCAATGAAAGCACCAATGTCGATTCAATATCCGGCGTATCTCGTAGTAGGGGTCCTAAGCTAGGCGTCTTGGATAGATGGTAACATGGATACGGGGTTTAACCCAGCTTCGGACTCTCTTGATGAGATAATACCCTACATGCTGCTTTTGATTATATTCATATGAGTGTAGTAGAGAGTACATGTATCTATCACGAGATTGTAGTAATGAATATGAGATTGTCCGTTGACTAGTTTGGCCTCGGTTTATATAACACACCAGAGGCCTAGGGTTTAGGAGAGTCCTCGCCTTGGGCGCCAAGTCTTGTGTGGAGTTTTCCTTGTATGCGGCGGGGGTTGTCCGAACTGGCCCATGAGTATACGGCCATGGGGGTCCTCGGCCCAATCTAACTGATCGGGAGACGACGTTGTGAGTACCCCCCAGTCCAGGACACCGTCACCCGCCCCGCTTCTCGGTGCAGGCGATTGCTCCGCCTTCAAACGACACAAGTGTCGTCCGTCCGTCCATCTGCCACCCACATTAATGATACGCGGTTGCCGAGGCAGCTACTCCGGTGCCACACGTCCGTCCCTCCGCTACCCACCATTGCTATATAAACTGTTGCGTCGGTCCTAGCCGCAGTCATCCGCATCCGTTCCTTTTCTCCTGTACACACCACTACGGCCCAACATGGCTTCCTCGCGCTCCAGCGCTCTTCGGGACGGGCGGACGACGGATCACAAGGAGATGGCAGCCATTGCTGTCGACCGGCTGGCTGGCAGGCAGCCGGAGGACGACGGCGTCCCAATGGAGAACATGGTAGTCGATGACCCGGCACCAACCCCCTCCTCCGCGCCATCCTCGCCGGTGCATTGCACCATGACCATCGGCGACGCCCGTGCACAATATATGGACACGGTGAGGCAAATGCGTGAGGAGCAGTTCTGGGAGCCGCAGACTGACACCGTCTACAATCACCATCTCCTCCAGGAGCACCTGCAGGCAGAGGAGCAAATCACCGTGGAGCGGGCGGAGCAGGAGGCGCTGCTCGACTTGTAACGCTCCGCCCGCAAGGGCCGCCTTGAGCGCTGGCGGTACCGCATGCGGGTGGCGGAGGCTGTGGCTGCCTAGAAAGAGGGCAATGAAGCGGGCGAGGCGCTGTTTGGCGAGACCGAGGACGAGGCAGAGGACAATGCCAGCTCCGATGAGTGCCCGCTCCGCTGGGGTCGACGAGGCCCTGCTCCGCCGAGGCCCCATGGTGCCAACAACAAGGCAGAGGACACCACCGGCTCCACCGAGGCCCCACCCCGCTAACAATGAGGCAGAGGGCATCGCCGGCTCAGCCGAGGCCCCACCCTGCTGGCAATGAGGGAGAGGATTTCCACCACTCCACCGAGGCGCCACCGGCCGGCAACGATATAGAGGACATCGCCAGCTCCGTCGAGGCCCCGCCCTACTGCCAACGAGGCCGCGCCACACAGAAAATGAGGAAGAGTAGAACACGATAGGTCGCCGCTGCTCGGGTCCAAGTAAGGCCACCGCTGCTACCCTCCGGTTGAAGCCAAGCTAGGCGGGTTGACCATTGACATGAGGTTATCTTCTTGGCGGCGACATGGAGTCGAAGAGCTGTGTTGGAGAAGAACGCTGCTTCTACTTAACTACTAGTGCAGTTGGCTAACTGACACGTGGGCACAACATGCCACATGTCAGTTATGCAACTGCACCTGCAGTTAACTCACCGAAGCTTCAGTTCGGCTCAGCGGGACGCAGGTGGGTAGCTTCGGTTAATTAATTATACCTCAGCGCACCCCTTTTTAGTTGAGGAATGTATGAAATGTAATGAAATCCGGCATGTTTATATGAAATCCGACCGTGTATGAATGAATTTATTTCGATTAGTTCGAATTCCTGTATCACTGGCATTGGATGAATATGCAAAACAATACATACTAGCATTATTCCTAGGGTGATCACCTTGTTTGTAGCAGTTTCACATGTACTCCCTCCGGTCCTTTCTAGTCTGCATACAAGTTTTGTCTGTATTCAAAGTATCTCTACTTTGACCAATCTTATAGAAAAAAGTATGCACTTTCACAATGTGAAAAGTAAAAAGGAACAGAAGGAGTACAAAGAGTTTGAGCAACTTTTTAGCGTTTCTGTACATTGCAATCAAACACATAGGGATGGCAATTCATAGAGAACATTCAAAACAATAGATGATTATGCATCTCAGCGACTCACATGTCAGAGGCAATATTTACTTCACAACTAAACAATAAAGAAAAAATTGATCGACGCTACTGACAGCAAAGGGCGTCCCATTCGAAAATATCAAACGCATGTCTTGCTAAAATCAATGAGAAAAATTTGACAAGGTTGTCCCATTCCAAAACATTAAATGCCTACAATTGTGGAATGGGCAGGGTTTGCCATCAGTTCAGACATTGACATGGCACCTCATGCTAAATAAACCAGCTGTTCTTTTTGTGCAGTTCCACAAAAATCAACCAAATTCGCGCGTAGCTTGTATGATTTCGCCCTTATATGTTGCAACGCCTTGAAATTATCAGCACCTCCTTTCTTGTGGTGGAAATGAATGATTCGATGTATTCATGAAAATTTTGTGCAGTTCCCATTGAAATCAAGCTGAGCACCCCTGTTTGCAAAAATACAAAAAAAGGGATTAATATAAAGCAAACTGTACTATGAATTGACAGTTTGAATAGGCACCTACATGGTTCATGTAGAGCACACTTTTAGAAAAATGGAACTCACCAGAAAGAATCCTAGAACAACATTTGTCTGCGTTTTGGGAATGGGGGTCCCCAGACTTGCCTGCCTGCGGCCTGCGGCGTTGCTCAAGGGGTGGCCCAGCATGGCCCATCTCCATCAGCACGAGCTCAAGACCCTCGCGAGGAGCCAAGCCTCGCGGGGCGGACGACAGGAGGCTTCCTCAGGCACGGCCTCGTCAGGCTGGCTCGCGAGGAGGTGGAGAGATCAAGGCGGGGTACCTCACGAGGTGCCCATGACGCAAGCCATGACGACCAAGGGCGCCAGGCGGGCGCCAGGCCACACAGTGTTCTCCCTTTCCTCTTTGGTGCAAAGGGAGCAGGCGCAGGCGAGAGCATCAAGCAAAGACATCCATTTCGGTGCAGCAAGACCAAGACCAGCAGAACGGCAGGATGGAGGTCATCGTGGAGCCCAAGCCGGCGTCACCACCAAAGCCTATGGCAGGCGAGGACCAGCTTTAGTCAGGATAAGTGTACTAGATGTTCCCCTTCAAAATGGCCAATTGTTGGCACCCTTCCCGCTCAATATTTGGGAGGAGGAAGAGGGCCTTTGCCTATAAATAGGACCAGCCACCACAAGAGAGGAGAGACGACAACAGAGAGAGATGACAATGGACCAATCGATCGAGAGTGCGACTGAACTCCCCTTAGTAGTTCGTCGCACCAGCCAAGAACAGACCCTCGCGAGGCCGTTCTCCCTTGTATTGTTCATCATCAGCCCAAGAGGCAGTCCACCACACCACACACTGGAGTAGGGTATTACACCACAATGGTGGCCTGAACCAGTATAAAATTTGTGTCTCTTGTGTTGTTCCTTTGATTGCTTAGATCATAGCGACGCGGTGAGGTGCAGGTAGGCAGAGGGTGAAATCTCCGCGCACACCCCAGTGTTCGAATCTAGAGGGTCTGCCGGAACCTGAAATCCGACATTGGGCGCGCCAGGTAGGGGTGCACCGGAATTCGCCTTCCGCCACCCTGTTCTTCACCGACCATCGCGTCCATGTCAGATGCTCGCCGGGCCTGCACCGAGCGCCGAGCCGCTCTCGCTTCCCGCGTCGCCCAGATGGCCCCTGTCGGCGGCCACCCCCGCCGTTCCCCGTCGCCTGCCGTCAACGCCGCCACCGGCCCGGCGGGGAATGAGCAGCAAGCATCGTCCCAGCATCCATCCATGAGGCGAGACGGCCGCACTGTCACTCCCTCGCTCACCCCGGCTGGTTCTTCGTCCCGTGCGCCCCGAGCGGCCATGGAGGCTCGAGCTGCGCTCATCGCGGCAAACGAGCTCCTGCGCTACCGCCCAGTCGACGATGTCTATGAAGAGTGGCTCGACCGCGTCATCGAGCTCGTCAGCGCTGCAGGGGGCTCCCCCGCGCCGTCCTTCTCGCTGCACCGCGCCCGCCCTGCGTGGGCAATGAAGCTTCGGGGGAACCTCAGCCGCCTCCCCCTCAAGAAGGCGCCCTGGCCCCAAGGCGTGTGGCCCCTGGACGGAACCCACCCCGTCCGGCGCCAGCGCAGCAAGAGCGGAGCTGCCAAGAGGTACCTCGCCCCCAAGAAGCTGCCCGAGTGCTCCTTGCTCTGCTCCGTCATGACCACGCTCCCGTCGCAGCGCATCAAGACCCTGCGCTGCTCCCAGCTGCAGCGCATGGGGGCCCGAAAGACCAAGCTCCTCGTCACCAGAGGCCTCCCGTGGCCACGGCAGGATGCCGCGCCTTCATCGCCGGGCTGCGCAGCGTCGTGTGGCCCTGCAAGTTCAAGCCAGACCTGCCTCCTCGCTACGACGGCATGGTCGACCCTGCGGAGTTCCTCCAACTCTGCGAGCTGGGCATCAAAGCCGCCAATAGGGACGAGAAGGTCATGACGAACTGGTTTCCCATGGCACTCAAGGACGAGGCCCGCACCTGGCTCCTGAACCTGGCACCAGGCACGATCTCCTGCTAGGACGAGATGCGCACCCGTTTCATCGCCAACTTCCAAGGTACTCGCGACCAGCCACCTGCCGTGAGCGACATGCGCCGCATCAAGCAGCAACCAGGGGAGACCCTGCAGAAGAACATCTAGCGCTTCAACAACGCACGTCTCAAGATTCCCAAGGTGACCGAGGAGGCCATCATCTCAGCCTTCTCCGACGGCGTGCGCAACGTCAAGATGAAGAAGGAGCTGGCGATGCATGAAGAGCTGTGCACTTCCTTGGAGCGGTTCAACTTGGCAACCAAGTGTGCCAGGGCTGAGGAAGGGCGCCTTTCCCTCCTCGAGCTGCTAGCCGCCGACCCAGAATAGAAGACATCCAAGGCCAAGGACGTGAAGCGCAAGGGGGCTGCCGTGCTCGCGGAAGAACCAGACACCAAGCGGGGCAGAGATCAGCCCGAGTCTTTCAAGGGCAGCCGGTACTGTGTGTACCACGACCTCCACACCCACAACACCAACGAATGCCAAGAGCTCCGAGCCGTGCGAGAAGGAAGGGTCGGCCGACGCCCCAACCGCAACGATCGCGGCTATGGCCGAGGAGGAGGAAGGAACGCATGACGCTAGGAAGACTGCGGCCCTCGCCAAGGGTGGCGCGACCGACCTCGCGAGGATCGCTGGCAGGATCAGCCTCGCGAGGGAGACTGGAGGGATCGGCCTCGCGAGGATCGCCCGCAAGGAAACGCAGGCCTCCCTCCACTGCCGCCGCAGCCAAGGAGAAATGAGGACCATCATCAGGCTGAGGGGGCTGGGGGCTTCCAGGAGCCACGCGCGATCGCCTGCATCCTGGGCAGAGCTCAAGCCCCAGCCTCTCAACGCATCTTCAAGCAGTTCGCCCGCGAAGTAAATGCAGTCCTCCCTAAGCTTGAAGGCACGCGCCCCCTCAGGTGGTCGGCGTGCGCCATCACGTTTAGCTCAGCGAATCAGCTCAAGTGCGTGGCCACAACCGGAGTCCTCCCAATGCTTTGCTCCCTAGTCATCCGCAACATGCAAGTCACCAGGACTCTCATCGATGGCGGGGCAGGGCTCAACATCCTGTCCGTAGAGACGTTCAACAATCTCCAAGTGCCTTACGATTAGCTTCAACCAACCAAGCCTTTCTACAGAGTCACCGACGGCCCATAGTTCCAATTGGGCAGGTCCGCCTCCCCGTCACCTTCGGGGCGCGCAACAACTACCGCACCGAGCTCATCGACTTCGACATCGCCCATATTCGCCTGTCGTACAATGCCATCCTCGGCTACCCAGCTCTTGCCAAGTTCATGGCCGTGACTCATCACGACTACAACGTCCTCATGATGCCAGGGAGCGGAGGAGTCATCACGGTGCCTTGTGAAGAAAGAGATGCGGTGTGCTCCCTGGAATGAGCTTTTCAGGCCGCATCACTTGAAGACCCAGATCGCGAGAATGGGAGGCTCCCTGAGACCGCCCCCAAGAAGAAGAAGACATCGCCAGGCCCGACCCCTAAGGAGGCAGGCCCCTCAGGGTCTGCGCCTGCTCAGGGGGTACCTCCTTCTGCCGCATAGGGAGGCGCGCTCGGCGCCCTCCTCAAACAGGGCTCAGGGGCACCCACCTGGAGGGCACCGACCTTACTAAGGTCACGGGGGAGGCGCTTGGGCATCACTTGGAGGCGTGTTTCAGAACAAGATTCCCTTGGGAAGGAGAAAAGCATGAAGGGCCAATCCCTCAGGAGTTCATCAGTCAGATCACACAGGAGTTGCAAGAGTCAAGAGTCATGAGTGGCAGCCGCCGCAGCTCCCCATCCAGGTGAGGATGGCAGGTTGCATGTCTGCATCGACATCCCAGGGCTCAACCGAGTCGCCTCTCAGGAGCGCTTCTGGCCCTCACATGTGGGGCGCTGCGTAGGCCCACTGACGGTGTCCTGGACTAGGGGGCACTCAACGCGTCGTCTCCCAATCAGTTGGATTGGGCCGAGGACCCCCATGGCCATATACGCATGGTCCAGTCCAGACAGCTGCCGCATACAAGGAAGAATCCACAAGACTTGGCGATCAAGACAAGGACTCCTCCCCCACCGGCGTATTCGGCTAGGACTCTTGTTATCCTAGGCCTCTGGTGCATTATATAAACCGGGGTCAGGCTAGTCGATAGACATATACAACAACAATCATACCATAGGCTGCCTTCTAGGGTTTAGCCTCCTTGATCTCGTGGTAGATCTACTCTTGTAATACAAACATCATCAATATCAATCAAGCAGGACGTAGGGTTTTACCTCCATCAAGAGGGCCCGAACCTGGGTAAAACATCGTGTCCATTGTCTCTTGTTACCATTGATCCTAAGAAGCACTTCTTGGGACCCCCTACCCGAGATCCGCCGGTTTTGACACCGACATTGGTGCTTTCATTGAGAGTTCTGCTGTGTGATCGGCGAAAGGATCAATGGCTCGACTGCAGGTCAACTGCGACGTCGGCTTCTTCGTCACCAGCTCGACTGATCACCTTGGCTTGACCGAGGATTGTGCCCTACCTCCGATCGTCATGTTAGGACGAGGGCCTTCATCAACACCAACTCCTATCTCTATCAAGATCATGGAGGAGTCATCCTTGGAGCTCGGGGGCTCAATGTCAACATTGCCCTCAGGCGACCGTGTTGTTTTTCTGGACAAAAAATTCGTATCCGCCGCCACCACCTCCTCGAGTGTCGCTTAAACGATTATTTCGGTGGAATTATGCGGAATTAAGTCTGCAATAACCCTGCAAAAATTTCGTCGAGTTCCGATGGAGGAATCTCTGGCAATCTCCGATATACCGGAGCCCTGTTGAATCTGGACAAGAATCCGGACGAGTTTAGGGTGTTGTATCCAGCATCTAGCTCGGATGTCCTTTGGAGGATCCAACCGTTGATTTGCTGCCGAATTCCCATATCTACCACCTGCCAAAAATTCAGCTCGATCCGACCGTCCAAACTCCGGGAAACTTCCGATTAGTGCATCACTTTTTGGATCTGTTTTCTGCGCGAGAACGAATCCGACCCGGATTCATCTTCTTTTTGAACGGGATCTCGGACATCCTTTTTGAAGGAAGTTTTTATATGGGGTGTTGTGTTTTATTCTCAAACACATCCTACTAGTATTAAAAGTATTCTTGCAATATGAACTTCACCGTCGCGCCGGTGTCAAACCAGCCCGACAACATCACTCCACGGCGGACGACCTGCGTCAGACACGTCGTCGCTTTGTTGAGCCGAGCTCAATTTCTTCGGATCATCATCTCGGCCAGCCGAACAATAGTTCGGAATCGCGAAGGATAAATCGTCACCAACATCGCCATCCCACGGATTACACGGAGCGGGAACACCGGCATCGCCACACGGTCACTTCATCAAGCCGGCATCGACCACATCACGACCTGCATCGCTGGATCGGAGGCTTCATCATCTCTTCATCAACCTACTCCGGAGACTTCGACGTCGCTGGCCAACCAGCTCCGTCACGTTAGCTGTATCGAGGGCTTTGCCTCGGCGAGCCAACCTTTGCGAGCATCGCCATGCCGTTGATTTATCGCCCATCAGGCGATAGGTGTGCAGATCGAGTCCCAATTTTAGGAATCACCTTTCTTCGGATTGCTACAACAAATAAGCAGGTGCTATTAATCCTAGTATTTTTTGCTTGTTAGGGTACATTTTTCCCAATGAACTATTACTCTGGTTTGTCCATCATATGTACGCAGGTCTATCAAATGGTGGCCGCATTAATGATGGTCCCATGGTGGTTCGGTCAGTTTCCGTACATAGTCCGGCGAACGCCGCATCCGGAACTCGAACCGACGTGTGAATTCAGGCCTTGCCATGCCTTTACCGCATCACGCCGCCGCCCTGCATCGACATTGACTTCGGCGCCAGGCCATATTTCTTTTATTACTCACTTTGCATAAATTATTTGTTATGCAATGATTTTTTTTATTATTATTACTATTATCTCCGGTTTGCAAAAAAATTTGTGCACAGGAAAATGATCTAGCCGGACTATATCCTTTGGCGTCACCTCTGCTGGACGGGGGGCTTCGTCAACACTTCATTACCCCATGCAGGGGACTTCAGCATCACCCTGCCGTCCTGCATTTACCGTGCTATGTCACCACTTCGGAGTGCCGAGATCTTTGCTCCGCCACCTCGGGACCGGCTCGGGGATGGAACCTTGTCCCGCATCAAGCTCGGACCGCGTCATCAATACCGAACACATTAACCAACTAAGTTGTCTTCATGCTCCAAGTTTTAAATTTTTAACTTGTGTTCGGCTCAGCCAAGCATTATACTTTTCTGGAAAAAAGTTGCTTGTAAAATTTCCTTGTCCAAACTTTGTTTGTGACGTGCAAATTCAAATACCCCGTTTACTTTGGGGCTTCCTTCATGAAGCTTTTTTCTCTTGCATATGATTATACTTGTACGGCTTTGTTCCTTGTTCGTGTATTACGCCACAATATGCACCATATTGACTTAAGAGATTTGCAAGCTGGGTTGCCTGGCTCCTGTGCTTACCCCTACGTTCCCGATTCTTCGGCTAGGGAGTAAAGGGAGCACCTCTGCGATTGTCACGATCGGGTCAACCGAGCCAGACCTCAGACTGGGTGAAGCCAAAAGCTAGCGCTCTTATTGTTTTCAATCATGGTCGGCACACAATGGAACTCATGAGTACAAAAAATCTATCGCACAAGTCTCGTAATAACAATGAGCACCGAAGAAAGGTATCGGTGGGGGTACTATTTTCTTCGAAGATGCTTCTTACTCTTCGCAGTAATATAGCATAAGTTCCCTCATGATTCGCTCTGCATATATTAATTGTGCATTTTTTCTTTCAATTATTATTGTTTTTTGCTTGCACTGTTTTATGTATGTAGGTAATTGATTTTGACTGCGTTACGCGGTCACTTCGACATCACCAGTCGACCTACATGAGACTTCGGCATTCGCCGATCACAGCTTCGCCATGTTAACGAGACCGAGCACTTCATCTCGCCACATCGGCCGCGCAACATCGTCGCTTCATCAAACTGACGTCCACAATGCCGAACAGGTCGACTGGTGTGGGGGCTTCATCGTCACCTTGCCGACCAACTCCGCCAGCTCGGCTACACTGGGGGCTTCGCCTTACCACATTGGTCGAGCCGTGTCACTACTCTGGAGTGCCGAACTCCTTGCTCGGACACCTTGGGCTTGGGGGCTGGGACCTCGGCCATGCTGAGGACTGTTAACACTGTTGGATCTGTCACAGATCAATGGGCGTATTCGTCCCACCACAAGCCCAAATCGCGTCATCAACACCAAGCACATTAACCAGCTAAGTCACTTTCATGCTCAAAAACTTTCAGTTTTAAATTTTGTTCGGTTCGACCAAGCATTATACTTTTTTGGCAAAAAGTTACTTGTGAAAACTTCCTTGTTGAAACTTTGTTTGTGACCCACAAATTCAAATACCCCGTTTACTTGGGGGCTTCCTTTCTGAAGCCTTTCCTCCTGCAAATGATTATACTTGTACTACTTCGTTCCTTGTTCGTGTATTACGCCACAATGTGCACCATGTTGACTTAAGCGATTTGCAAGCTGGGTTGCCTGGCTCCTGTGTTTACCCCTACGTTCCCAATTGTTCGGCTAGGGAGTAAAGGGAGCACCTCTGCGATTGTCACGATCGGGTCATCCGAGCCGGACCTCAGACTTGGTGAAGCCGAAAGCTAGCACTCTTACTGTTTTCAATAATGGTCGGCACACAACGGAACTCATGAGTACAAAAATTCTATTGCACAAGTCTCATAGTAATAATGAGAAACCGAAGAAAGGTATCGGTGGGGGTACTATTTTCTTCGAAGAAGCTTCTTACACTTCGTCGGTTATATAGCATAAGTTCCCTGAGCGCGCTTTGTCTGTTACAGCCTTATGGCCTGATTGCTTGGTTATCGGAAACACCGTCGATATTATCGACAGGGGGAGTACATAACACTTTTCGGCCCTTGGCCGAAGAGGGAGAAGCCGACGGTCGGTTAAGACGCGTTTAAAGTTCGGTTGAACATAGATATGATATAAGTACTTCGGTACATACAATCATTCTTTTATCCAAGTCACTTGGGGGCTCTTATGTTTAATTGAGCCGTTTTATAATAAGTGTTTTTCTTCTTAGTCGTTGCAGAGTTTTTATTGTTAAAGCACGGTAGACGCACTTTTTTTTTCTAAAGTCCAATTTTCGGATTGGCACCGAACACTTGATCTAGTTCGAACATTAACCTTTTGAATAAGTTTTTTGGCTTTTCGAGCCCATGGAACTTTTTAACTATTTGTGTGTTTTCAGCACAAGTTTTGCAGTGCAACGCCGGACACCTTTAGAGATTCGGCAAAAACATTCTCGGATATTGCTATATATGCATCAGTTTCGAATTGTGTCTTCGGTCAATAGTTGGGTTGCCCGGCTCCTGCACTTGCCTCTTATGTTCCGCTTTGTTCGGCTAGGTGTGCAAAGGGAGAACCACTGCGATTGTGCTTCCAGCTCACATGGTTAAGCACCTCAGTGGAGAAAGCCGAAAACTGAATGTCACAATAAGCGTTAACTGGTCAGTGATCCGATGACGGCGTTAAACGACGGGCCATTCATAACAATGGCCGAAGTGTTTATGGCTCGACCTCGACTGTCACCGAACACTACCGGGGGCTATTAACTGACCTCCCAAACTAAATCCTCGATATTTTTCTCTTACATTGGAGCTGAGGTTTCATGATCATGCTTAGCATGACAACCCAAAGAAAGGAACCGATAGTGGGACTATTTTCTTTGGAAGACATTTCTTCTGTTAAACAGTAATATAACATGCCTCTCCGCGTACCTTTGTTTATAAAACCGTATGGCCAGCTTTCCTTGTGTGTTGTAAATCTTTGCCCTCATAAAGGCTTTATAAAGTAGGACAAACGCTCCTCGGCTATTGGCCGAGGAGGTGGAAGCTGATGGTCGGTCAACAAAGTTTTGTACAATGCGGATCCGAGCATTAATGACGTAAAGTACTTGGATACATAGAGTCAATACACATAATTTGTGCTTTTACTATGGACATCGATCCTTAATTCGGCTTCCCGTGCCCGCATTAAGGCTCGGGGGCTACTGGGCTTCGGGCTTATTATTTACAAATATTAAAGGGGCACATCGATCCCCTGATCTGGTGTTGCCACCCGACCAGTGTGTCGGGGGCTACTGCATTGCCTGTTCTATGCAGAAAATTTTAAGTGCAATACAGTTTCCGAGGAGATTTTGATCCTCAGGTTGGTCGGCCGCACCCAACCTGAGTCTCGAGGACTAAGCACGCCACTTTTTGTGTCCCGAAGTATTCCGCCGAGCTAGGACTTGATCCTCAGACCGATTTTGCAAATCAACCTGAGTCTTAGCAGCTACGGGGATCAGCGGTCTTATGTCATCCTTCATGGGCATCTCGGGTTTTAGACTGATACCCACCTTGAGGGCTACTGGCTATGTATCTTGGCAGAGAATAAATTACACCAATCAAAAATATTGACAAAAATCGGCCCACATTCGGGGTGGTGCACCACCTCAGAAGCAGTCCGGCATAAAGCTCGGGCGCTAGTGGCTGGCTCCATAGAGGGCATTTCCGGCATTAAGCTCGGCTAAACTCCTTCAAACTTCTTTGAACCAAGGTGATTTACGACACCTCGGATGTAGTTCGGCGTTGGAGCTCGGATACATAGTCCGGCATTAGAGCGGGGAAGCAGTCCGGCATTGGTGTTTGGCTGCAAAAGATACCTCGAATGCAGTCCGGCGTTGGAGCTCGGACGCAAGAGGACGTTGTCGCCCGGGAACAACTTCAAACCCGAGGTGTGGCATAAAAATAACAAGGCATTGATAAAGGCCAGAAACTTAAAGGGGCTCCTCGGATACCCGATGTGTAAACTCGTCGAATGCATTTCGGCGATCCTCAAGATAGAAGATGAGAAGATTTGTTGAACCAGTTTTCAAGACCGGCAACCGAAGATGAAGAATAGTTCGGAAGAATCGAGGAGCGTCCCTAACTTGAAGACCGGTTCAGGGGGCTACTGACGGTGTCCTGGACTAGGGGGCACTCAACGCGTCGTATCCCGATCAGTTGGATTGGGCCGAGGACCCCCATGGCCGTATACTCATGGGCCAGTCCGGACAGCTGCCGCATACAAGGAAGAATCCAAAAGACTTGGCGATCAAGACAAGGACTCCTCCCCCACCGGCGTATTCGGCTAGGACTCTTGTTATCCTAGGCCTCTGGTGCATTATATAAACCGAGGTCAGGCTAGTCGATAGACATATACAACAACAATCATACCATAGGCTAGCTTCTAGGGTTTAGCCTCCTTGATCTCGTGGTAGATATACTCTTGTAATACAAATATCATCAATATCAATCAAGCAGGACGTAGGGTTTTACCTCCATCAAGAGGGCCCGAACCTGGGTAAAACATCGTGTCCCTTGTATCCTATTACCATTGATCCTAAGATGCACTGCTTGGTACCCCCTACCCGAGATCCGCCGGTTTTGACACCGACACCCACCCCACAGCTACGTTCGCATGCCCTACGGCTTGCCGAACGTGGCTGCGGTGTGCCAGCGCCTCATGAGGAGCATCCTGGAGGCTCAGGAGGCCAGGCGTTCTGCAGTCCTGGCGGAGATGGAGATGGTTCGCGAGGAGCCACCAGCGCCTCCGGAGCCTCCCGAGGCTCCTGGGCCTGGGGGCTCGTGAAGATCGGCTCCCGCAGCCCGCTACGTCTGCTACTTCAACACCCCTTCATCGCCGACACTATCAGGTGAAATCTTTCAAGTTTCATTTATAGCTGGGAGCGCCCTCAGGGATGCATCATTCCCAGGCTGCGTGGGTCCGTCCCTACGGCGTGTATCCCTTTTCCTCGTGTTCTTAGCTTACTTTGTTGGGGGCGCCCCTCAGGCTGCATCATCCCCAAGTCGCTCGGGTCAGACCCAGTGACGTGTATCCCTCTTGCGTTTATTTTTGGGCCATGCATTTGACCCATCATGCTTGTTATTTGGTGTCTGTCCGTGGCACCTCTTCTTCCTTGATGTCGGCAGCTTGCGCGTTAAAGGGGGGGGTACCTGAGCATCGCGACTTAGGGCTCCTACAAGCTCTCCAGCCCTCACCCTCTGGCTTTGTCCACGGCATCGCGCCCCGGCAAACCAGCGACGGCTGAGACTAGCTTGAGGGCCGGGACCCAAGTACGTAGAGCGTCGACATCTAACCAAGCTTGCGCGTCAAAGGGGGGGGGGGTACCTGAGCATCGCGACTCAGGGCTCCTACCGGCTCTCCAGCCCTCACCCTCTGGCTTTGACCACGGCATCACGCCCCGGCAAACCAGCAACGGCTGAGACCAGCTCGAGGGCCGGGACCCGAGGACGTTGAGCGTCGACATCTAACCAAGCTTGCGCGTTAAAGGGGGGTGCCTGAGCATCGAGACTCAGGGCTCCTACCGGCTCTCCAGCCCTCACCCTCTGGCTTTGCCCACGTCATCGTGCCCCGGCAAACCAGCGACGGCTGAGACCAGCTCGAGGGCGGGACCCGAGGACGTAGAGCATCGGCATCTGGCCAAATTTGCAGGAACACATCACAAGTTAAGGCCCAGTGCCAGGCGCAACCCGCCTTGGGGTAGGGCCCCGTGAGTCCCGCGCTGGCTCACGGGTGTCCCGATACACCTCGTCAGGCCTTTAGTGCCTTGTCGCCTCTCCAAAGCAACTAACGGCTGACCGCCGCTTGTCATAGCCGACTTTTGCTCTTTTTGTGGTGGGTTTGCAGTATCCCCCCAAGGAGAAGCGCCAGGCGAGGCCCTCAAGGCGTCCTCTTCACTCTCGTCTGCGTTAAAGGGGGGTACCTGAGCATCGCGACTCTGGGCTCCTACCGGCTCTCCAGCCCTCACCCTCTGGCTTTGCCCATGGCATCGCGCCCCGGCAAACCAGCGACGGCTGAGACCCGCTCGAGGGCCAGGACCCGAGGACATAGAGCAGAAAGGGGAGCAGAGGCGAGAGGAAAGAGGAACATGGAGACCTCGCCAAGCAGCCCCTCGCCAGCCAAGGCACAGACCTAGCGCCGCACCAGGAAGCGTTTCCTGACTCTCGAGTTAAGTCACTCTCCGGAAACACTAGCTATCGCAGCACCGTCACCGCATCCAATGCAATCCCGTGTTAGCAACGTCACATTCCTTTCTCACCGAACGATAGCTACTTGAGCGCTAAAGGGGACCTCCTGAGCATCACGACTCAGGGGCTCTTACTGGACCCCGGGCCGCTCACCTCCTGGCCTTGACCACGGCATCGCGACCTGGCATACCAGCGACGGCTGAAGCCGCCTTGGGACCGGGACCTATCGGCCCAGAGCGCCAAGCCCTCATGAGGTTCGAAAGGAAGAAACTAAGCTAAGACGGAATAAGCATCTCGCACTGCTTCATGATAAGGATCATATTGACAAACAGAGCTACAGACACCTTACAAGCCCCCACGGGATGTATTCTTGGCTCCTCGTAGGGACAAAAGACGTGTATCCTAAGGAGTCCTAACTACAGGAACTGTCGCGGCAGACGCCATCATCAACAGTGGGCCGCCAGGCACCGGCGCCAACCTCATCCAGATCAGAGACGGCGGTAGCCTAACGAGCCCGTCCTGCTCCGAGAGCGGCGCAGGCTCGAGGGCTCGTAGCTATTGTCCCTCGTCTCCGGAGTCGCGAAGAGCTCGGCGGAGTCACTGGATCCTCCGGCGCCCTCGCCGCTTGAGGATCTACTGGAAGAATGTACGACGGCAGGCCTGGTCCTTGCCGCTCCGGGGCTTCTGCCGCTGCCTCTGGGACAGCACTCCAGCCGACGCCCATCTTTGTCGAAGACCTTGAAGAGCATCATGGAAGCACCAACGAAATCCAGGTGGATCACGAGGGCGACCCTCGTCCTGCAAACTCGGGCGATCTCGCCCCAGCCCTGGGTCATGAAGAACTTACCTAGAGCGACGACCTCGACATCCGCATCGGTCGCAGGAGTCTGGCAATCGGTGTGCTGCAGCCAGAGCCTGAAAGGCCCCCTCGGCGGAATCTCGAAGGCGAAGGAAGGAGGAAGGCGAATCCAAGATCGAGGAGGCATGGCGGCGTGGATCACAAACTCTTGGGAGGAGCCCTCAGCGTGGACTCCAGGAGGGACAACGCGCACCGCCGTGACCCGCCGACGCCGACGGCGGTGTCGTCCATGGCGCTCGGCATCAGCTCCTGCAGGGCCCTCAACGTGGGCGTACAAGGGTAGCAGAAACCCTGGCGGAGGCCGCTCGCACCTAGGCCTCGACACCTCCTGCCGCATGCCCTCATCTCGGCGGCAGAGGACCAACCGCTTCTTTGGTGGAAGCGGGTCGGGGCCATCTCGGGTGGGCCTTTCCCTTCTCTTCTACGGAAAACCGGCGTATCGGAGCCATGGCGGCAAGGCGGAGCAGTGGCGAAGATGAAGAAGAGGAGAAGTAGCAGAGGAAGATGAACTGGAATGGCTCGCGCCGTTCCGTACTTATAGCTAGGGGAGGCCAACCGTCGGCTTCCACGATCGCAGGTAATCATGACCACTTTTTGCATGCAGGGACGTGTCAGTTCGTGCAGTTGCCGAGGTGTCGTGGGGGAGCGGAGCCGCCCACGTCCAGTCAACCGCCACGCGGCGCCCAAGGCCGCAGGCTGTTAGGGCCCACGACGCTTCGCACTTGCCCCCTCGCCTCTCTGCTCAGCCAAGTCCGGGCGCGCCTTGGGCCCGGGGGCTATTGTCGGCGTTCTGGAAACGGGGGTCCCCAGACTTGCCTGCCTGCGGCCTGCGGCGTGGCTCAAGGGGCGGCCCAGCATGGCCCATGTCCATCAGCACGAGCTCAAGATCCTCGCGAGGAGCCAAGCCTCGCGGGGCGGACGACAGGAGGCTGCCTCAGGCACGGCCTCATCAGGCTGGCTCGCGAGGAGGCGGAGAGATCAAGGCGGGGTACCTCACGAGGTGCCCATGACGCAAGCCATGACGACCAAGGGCACCATGCGGGCGACAGGCCGTGCAGTGTCCTCCCTTTCCTCTTTGGTGCAAAGGGAGCAGGAGCAAGCGAGAGCATCAAGCAAAGGCATCCATTTCGGTGCAACAAGACCAAGACCAGCAGAACGGCATGATGGAGGTCATCGTGGAGCCCAAGCCAGCGTCACCACCAGAGCCTTTGGCAGGCGAGGACCAACTTTAGTCAGGATAAGTGTACTAGATGTTCCCCTTCAAAATGGCCAATAGTTGGCCCCCTTCCCGCTCAATATTTGGGAGGAGGCCCAGGGCCTTTGCCTATAAATAGGACTAGCCACCACAAGAGAGGAGAGACGACAACAGAGAGAGATGACAACGGACCAATCGATTGAGAGAGCGACTGAACTCCCCATAGTAGTTCGTCGCACCAGCCAAGAACAGACCCTCGCGAGGCTATTCTCCCTTGTATCGTTCATCATCAGCCCAAGAGGCAATCCACCACACCACACACTAGAGTAGGGTATTACACCACAATGGTGGCCCGAACCAGTATAAACTCTGTGTCTCTTGTGTTGTTCCTTTGATTGCTTAGATCATAGTGAGGCGGTGAGGTGCAGGTAGGCAGAGCGTGAAATCTCCGCGTGCACCCCAGTGTACGAATCTAGAGGGTGTGCCGGAACCCGAAATCCGACAACATTGTACTCGCGCATCACATCAAAAAAATGTGACACTCCAAAAAATTTGTGGTTTTTGTTTTCAGAAAGAGCCTTGCTTGGTTTTAAGAAGGTCATTTTAAACCCTTCTAAAAAACCCTCTTATAAGTTTGCTCCCTCAAAAATCTTTTCTTGGATTTAGTTTCTTTTAAAAAGAAAACCTTTTGTTTTTGGGCTTTATTTTGATTTTGATCCATTCTTGTTTACCATGCCTCTATGGTAAAACTTCCCCAAAAACGCCTCCTTCCACTTGGGTACAATCCAAACATTCTGTCCAAACTAATAAAATCCATTTTTGGATTTTATTCCAATTATTTCTCTTCCCAAAATAATTCTGTCTTTTCTTTTGAGCCTAGGTGATTTGCAAAGCAAGTACCCTAATGCTTTTGATTTTTGACCTCAACTCAACACCCCTGGATAGTCCTTTGTACCCACAACCCAGAACCATCTTGATCCACTCTTCTTCTTTTAAAAAATTTCAAATTTCACTCTCTGCAAGTTTGGACCAGATTTGCCAAATTTGGTGAAATTCATATCTACACTTCTCCAAAAATTCCACCAAAATTCAGGCAACCTCTAGTTGCAATGAGAGACCACTCCACCAAAAATCAGCTCAAGGAAAAATCCCTAGATGCCAGAATCATTCTGTCGAACACTTGGCATGCACTGTTTTTGTTCATATTCAGTAGATTCAGAGTTTCAGTGTCGTTTCTCCGACAAAACTTCAGTCACATGCCCACTGTGCATTTGGCTCGATGCTTGCAGCCCCTCCCTCTTGTCCGGAGCTCCACACGCGCGCCATGCGCCTTCCTGGCCTCGGTGGCGCCCTGTCCCGCCTACGCCGGCGTGCTTTGCAGCGGCTGAACCACCGTAATGGCCGACAGGGGACAACACCGCGGCAGATTGCCGTTCGGCGCCGCCCAATCCTCCTGGTATCTCCGCGTGGCCACCTCCTTGCCAGCGCACGCATGCAGCACCGTCGCCATGGCCTGGCACGCGCAGAGCGCGTTCTCTGCCGCCGACGGGCCGTGCTGCTGTTCCATCGAAGGCAGGTCGTAACCCTCCCTCCCGTGCTGAGTTGGACCCTGAAATGGCACCACTGCTCCACCTAGGCGATCCTCAAGCTCCTAAGCCGACCGTCCCGCCACAGCACCGCCGTAATCACCCGCCGGACTTATCGGTTCACGGCAACCGCCTCGGGCCGGCTATAAATAGCACCCCCCGAGCTTGCTCTCGCCCCCGCACAACTCCACCACCTCACTAGACCCCGCCTAGCCACTGGGAGAGCCTCGAGGGGCCTTTCTTCTTCGACTCCGGCCACCTCCATCCGCCTCGGGCTCCGGCAACATTCTCTCCGGTGAGAACTTCTCCACCGCCCTTCTCTTGCTCGTAGCCTCGTACTACCTCCAGCAGGATAACCCCCACTTCAATTTGAACACCGCAGCTCCCTCCGGCGAGATCCACGAGTGCCCGAACCGCCGTCCGCCGGAGCAAGGGCCGTCGTCGACATAGTGCTCGCCGGCGACCACCACCACCACCCACAGACGCGGAAAGGTGCACTGATCACGAAGGTAACCCCCGATAACCTTGCCTCGCCGTGGATCGCCGCCGGCGACCACCACACCTCTCGGGCACCGTCGCGCCCTATTTTCCCCATTTGAAAGTTCAAACCTGATAGGTGGAGCCCGCCTGTCAGCCTCTCAGTCGTTTCTTTTAAACGAACCGTTTTCTGGTTTTTTCCGCAGAACCCCCTGGAAGCTTTCTGTGTCATTACAAATGGGTCCTTGGACCAAAACTCTTATAACTTTTAAACAGAAAATGAGATTTGATTGATTCTTTTTCTGTCATCTTTATTTTTATGTCTAGTTTTTTTTCATATTTATTTGAAAAATATTTGGAAAACTTTTCTGTGCACTCACGGTATTTACGTTACGTACGTATCTTTTCTTATACCGTAGATACCGGAGGAGGTGGCGGAGCCGCAAACTTCACACAGTTAAACTCCGACTACTCCTGTCGGGGAAGCTGATCCACGAACACCTATGGGACTGGCGGACTGAGCCCCTTTCGGTTCGGCGGGGGGCGGAGATCGCACGAAGAGCGGATCGAGGCGAAGCACACGAGCAGTTTACCCAGCTTCGGAGCTCTCTGGAGAGATAACACTCCTACTGCATGTCTGATTGTATTCAGTTCTTGCTCGGGAGCGCTGAGTGCTACCAGACCAAGCGTGAGTGTTTTTCTGGCTTCGAAATGAGCCGAACCCCCTCTACGTTGCACGTTGGTACACCTACCTGTATAGTGTATCCTACCTAACCCCGACGGCAGGGGACAAAGGCATTAAATGTCCGTCTGTGTCGCCCAAACAGTGCAGAAAAGGACCGTCAGGGACGCCACCGTTTGCCATGATGGTAATCTTGTCAGTGTCGCTTGCCACCGCACACCGTTGGCTGCACAGCCTCTCGCCACGCGCGCCTGGAAAGGCCCCAGGGCGACACGTTGGTGGATGTGCTGGAGCGCAGGTACAGGGTGGTAGCTTGTCGCGGCAAGCGCCTTGCCGCGGTTGTTGTCTTGTCGCGCCCGGAAGCTTGTCGCTCACCGGGCCTTGCCGGGACGCGTGGCGCGTCGCGGCAAGTTCCCTGAGATGCCTTGGTTGGCCTTCCCGGCAAGCTCCTCTTGCCGGGGTCTTGTCTCTTGGATTGAATACTTTGTTCTTGAATGGCTCCAAAGGAACCATGGAGGACCTTGGTGGTCGCCCGGCAAGCCTTGCCGCAGGGTGCTGCAACTGCCCGTGCACAAGTTCGGGATACTAGGGTACCCCTACTCTAGTACACCGATAGGAGCCCCCGGGCCTGGGCCACACACGGTGCCGAGCGCTGTTGGGCCAGGCCCAAAGCAGGGCGCGGGCACGCGCGGCCTGGGTTACGCCGTATCTCACTCCGCATCCACCGCGCCCTCCCCCAACGACACGCGTCGAATGCGGCATCGTGGGAGAGATCGTAGGTGGTTTCTTTATTCGGAAGGCCGTAACGTCCGCCCCCTCCATCGTTATAAGCAGGGGAAACAGGGGCAGTTCGTCCCCCTCGCCGGTTGCTACTTCCAATCTCGAAAATCTCCGCCGCTCTCCCCCTTCTTCCCAAAGTCGAAAGAGAGCAGCGCTCTGCCCCCCATCGCCACCAGCGCCACCGACGCCGCCGATCTCCCCCGCCACCTCCGCCATGGCTCCGAAAGCTGACAAGGGGAAGGGCGTGAAGTCAGCCGAGGCGCTGCGGCTCCTGGCGCTGCGAAAGGACCGGGCCATCTTCCCCCCTCAGCTCGACGCGAAGGAGCTGAGGGAGTACTACTACCTCTTCTGGTCGACGGAGACGCGAGCGCATCCGCGCACGAGGGTACTCTCAGCCGCCGCTTCGAGACTGGCTCCGAACGGGTACCCATTCTTCGCGCTGTTCTTCTACTATGGGCTCTGCCCGCCCTTCTCTGAATTCTTTTGCGACATCATGAACACCTACGGGTTCCGCCTCCTTGATTTCACCCCCAACGCCGTTCTGACCATGGCAGTTTTCGCACGTCTCTGCGAAAACTTTGTCGGAGTCCACCCAAACGTAGCCCTTTTCCGCCACTTCTTTATCCCCCGAGTCGAGAGAGGACATCCCCTTGCTGGCGGAATCGCCTTGATCTCGAGGGTCGGCAAAAAGGAAGCTTATCTGGAGGGAGAGCTCCGCAGCAAGTGGGAGGAGTGGAGAGCAGATTGGTGCTGGATCGTCGAGGAGAGCCCGCAGCCATTCACCGCCCGGCGCCAAGCCCCAATAGTACGCGGCAATGATTGGAGCAACGTGGCCCCGGAAGATGATAGGCTGAAGATTGCCGTCACCCGAATCTTGCGCCTTAGGCTTGCCGGGCTCACCGTAGGCGCCATTAGCGCAGATTTTCTCCGCCGCCGCATCGCCCCCCTTCAGGAGAGGAGGAGACCCGCTTGGGAGTTCCAGAACTCGGCGGATATCATGAGGCTGCGCTCGGGCCTCAATTTCAACTTCATCGTCTTGGAATTGGACGCGATGCTTCTGGAGCTGTTCAAGCGTGACCCTCAGCATCCATTCATGTTGCCGAGGGGGGTCGTTCCGTTGTGCAACAATTCCTCGCTCGACCGCATCCGTGCAATGATGCCGCTGTGCGATTCGCATGGAATTGTTCCAACGTGGCAAGAGCCTGCAGACGACGTCGTGCAGGAGTTCTTCGATAGCTTGGTAGAAGTGCCGGTCCGCCCCGATGAACAGAAGAGCCTCACCCGCGACACCACCGATGCGGAGATGCAGCGCATCGCCTCTAGGCTGGAAGAGGCGGCGGCAGCAGCTGCCACGGGCGAGTTTGGGTTCACCCTGGAGGAGGCAGAGGCAGCAGTGGCGGCAAGCCTTGCCGAGCGAGAAGAGCTTGTCGGCGAGGAAAAATTTGTCGGGCCTGAATCCGGGTCGAGCGGGCACGCCGAGGGCGCGAATGACCCATTGCAGATCGGCTCCTCCTCCTCCCCACCTTCAGCCAGCTCGCCGCAAGTGGAGCCCCCAGCTCCACCAAGAAGGCGTCTCCGCAAGAACGGGGACGTAGCGGGGCGGCAGACGGGTCAACAGCCGCCGCACCGCGTGATGCGCTCGACCGCGGCAAGCACCGTTGCCGCGGGTGCACCTCACGCCGCTGCGGCAACCGGAGCGGGGTCTTCCCGGTCCACCGTGCCTGCTCCTGCCAAGCGGACAAGGGAACACACTCCTCCGCCTCGTCGCTCCGGAGGCGAGCCGGACTTCGATCTCTCCGTGCTCAGCTCCGACGACGAAGAAGAAGAGTAAGATCCTTTGTTGTATTTGTAATTCTTCAATTCTTGAAGTGTGTCTTGTATCTGATTTGCTTTACTCTGGATCTGTTCTTTTTCAGGACTCTGGCCCAGAGAGCGGCGAAGAGAACCAAGGTCCCGGTGATTGTCATCGAGGATGAACCCACCGCGGCAACAGGGGACGCGCCTGAGACCACCTTGCCGGACCCGGTAACTATTCACCAAAGCAGCCCCCAGCGCAGCCCCCAGCGTAAGTGTATAGCTTACTTCCTGATTTCAGGCGTGCATTGGTGCTCTTTCTTTGCTGATATCTGATTGTTGGTTTGTGTAGGAGCAGAGCAGCCTCATCAGGAGTGCCCGGAAGCCGCTCCCAAAATGCCATCTGCTTCAACTACGCCGCCAAGGGAGGATTCCCCGGCAAGGGAGCATTCTCCGGCAAGGGAGAATTCTCCGGCAAGGAAAAGTTCTCCGGCAAGGGATAGCGCTAGTGACCCCCTGGTGGCAGAGACCGCGGCTGCATATCCAGGTAATCCTCTCGCTTGAGAACTTCCCTTGGGTTCTTCTTCTTCTGATTTTCTTTTTGAATCATTTGCTTGAATTTTCACCCCTCTTCGGTCGTCAGATCCATCTGCCATGGATCCAATGGAAACCGAGGCCGCCGGTGAGGAGAACACGCGCGGCAACAACGACGACGCGGCTGCCACCGAGGAAGAGGCTGGCGCTGATGATCCTGCCAGCGAAGAGGCCGCCAAGGCTGCCGCCACAGAAGCTGGCGAGGAATCCGGTGATCGCACTGACGGCCCCGAGGCCGCAGGAGCGCCAGGCGCTGCACCGACCGCCGATCCCTCTGCCGCTGCTGCGGCACTAGGCTCCTAAGAGCCCCAGCCCGACGCCTACTTGAAGGCCGGCGATGTCTTCTTCATCAAGCTCCCCTGGACGTCGAGCTCCAGGGCGCCGGTCGAAGGGGAAACTTTTGACGAAGAGGTGCTCGCCTCCGCTGGGCTGGCGCTGGTCGACGCACCAAGCAGCAGCAGCGACGAGCCTGTGGAGGAGCGGCTGCTGCGAAAGCTGTTGTCTCTTTACCGCTCCCGCCAAGCCAAGCTGGCATCCCGAGAGGCGCTTGTCGCGAAGGCGGGAGTGGATATTGAGAAGCGCGCGGAGGAACTCCGGGGTCTGAGGCAGGAAGCTCTCCGATCCCTAGCAGAGGAGCGGGAGCAACTCGCCGAGGAGCGGAAAGCCTTCCTCCTCGGGAAGGCTGAGGTTGAAGAGCAGCAGCGGCTTGCTGCCGAGAAGCTAGCTGCTCAGGAAGGTGAGTTGGCGCAGCGCAAGGTCAACCTTGACAGCCACGAGGAGGAGCTTGCCGCGCGCGAGCAAGCGATTGGCAGGGCACTCAAGGAAGCAAAGGATGCTGCCGCAGCTGCCGAGGCCGCCAAGAAGTAGTTGGAGACGAAGGTGGCGCAGCTGGAGGCTGATCTCAAGGCGAGCGGCGAGGAGCTTGCTGTGCTCAAGCGTGAGCGCGAGAAGGATGCCGCCGCTCACGGCGAGCTGCAGGGTCTGCTCGCTGAGAGGAGCAAAGAGCTCAGCGCCGCCAAGGACTCCAATGCGGATCTTGAACTGAAGTTGGCCACCTTGACTCAGACGCTGGACGGCGCCAGGGAGCAGGAGGTGGCCTTGAAGGAGAAGATCAAGGCCGACGAGGTGCTGCTGGCGAATGCTGCTGCCGCCCACGACGCTTTCTGGGAGACCGTGGTGCACTGGACCGAGGGTCTCGTGGATCTTGCCGCAGCCATCGACGGGGAGCTGGCGCAGCTAGGGATAGAGGATCTCGGGTACTCCTCCGACGAGCACCTCCAACCCAGCGCCAAGCTCAGCCTGTTCTTCAAAGGCGTGGCGACGGCCCTCCAGCGACTCCGGGAGAAGATCCCAAAGCAGCTGGCCGACGAGTCGCGCAGGATCTGCGCGGGGGCACTTCAGAAGGTGCTGGTGAAGGTGGCCTTCCGCAACCCAGGCCACAATCTCACCAACGTCCTCAGGTCCTTGCCGGACGCAGATCTGGAAGCGCTCAAGGCCCTTGTCGCACCCATTGTGGACAAGGTGAGTGGGATCAAGAGGGTCGAGGGCGATCGCGTAGATTAGGCCGCCCGTTTCCTCTTTTTCTTGTCGCCGCTAGTCATGTTATGAGAACAATCTGTTAGGACTGCGACAAGCTATCTTGTAATATAACTCTATTTTGGGTAGAGATTTGCTATGTTATTTCCTTTACTTGATTCCTTCCTTTGTACGTTTTTGCCCTACGCTTTTAGGGAACTTGTCGGTGCAGGAACCTTAGCCGCGAGCGCTGAGTGAGGGACGTCAGCAGCCTGCTGGCGGTGCCGCTACCGACAAGAAACCTTGTCGCAACTAGTCGCAGCTCACTTAAGTTGTTGAGCGGACTCGAAACAAAGTAAGGGCGCAACTAGCTACGAGTTGGTTCCCCCGCGCACAGGTTTTCCATACAAAGTACGGTCATTCAAGGAGAACAACTTAAAAATTTAAAACTGATTGCTCAAACTTTGGCAACTTAGATTTTCTGTCGTTCGCTTCCCGGCAAGGCGAAACTTCCTCGAGCAAGGCGAAACTTCCTCGAGCAACGCTTGGTCCACACCATTATCTTCTCCTTTCCCCCCGGCAAATTTGTGGGCGAGGGAATCTTCCTTTCTTCGAGAAAAAGAAAGAAGAGAAAATAAAGATATGGTTCCTTATGGCTCATTGTTGCTTACCGGGGATAGGTGCTGCACAAAGTGTCAGATAATGCATGCAAGAAATAGTATAAAGCATGAAATTGACAAGATGTGCGGAGCACATGAGCTTTACTTATGCACGGGGTCTGCACCCGGCTTTGTACAAAGGATTACATGCAACATCGGCAATACTTGTACAAAAGGTGGTTGCCGGAACAGGTTCCGGCAACTGCGCCCTACGGGTAAAACTTACGAAGATGTTCAATATTCCAGGAGTTGCTCACCGGAATGCCATCTTCGATCTAAAGGCGGACAGCGCCAGGCCTAGTGACTCGTTTCACCCGATAAGGGCCTTCCCACTTCGGCGTCAACTTGTTGGAATTCTTGGCGGACTGAACGTGCCGAAGAACAAGGTCGCCTTCCTCGAAACTTCTGGCATTAACTTTGCGGATATGGTAGCGGCGCAAAGCTTGCTGGTATCGAGCAGCTCGTACAGCAGCCTGAAGACGGTCCTCCTCAAGGAGCAGCGCGTCATCTTGTCGCAGCTGCTCTTGCTCAAGCTCATCATAAGCGAGCACTCGAGGTGACCCGTATACGAGTTCCGTGGGGAGAACTGCCTCTGCTCCATAGACTAGAGCGAAAGGTGTCTGGCCAGTGGCTCGATTTGGCGTCGTTCTGATCGACCAAAGAACCACCGGCAGCTCCTCAATCCAGTTCTTTCCGCACTTGCGCAGCCTGTCGAAAGTCCTGGTCTTGAGCCCGCGCAGCACTTCAGCATTTGCCCTCTCCGCTTGACCGTTGCTTCTCGGATGAGCAACAGAAGCGAAGCAGACCTTGGCGCCAAGATCTTGGACGTACTGCATGAAGGTGCGGCTCGTGAATTGCGTGCCGTTGTCGGTGATGATCCTGTTAGGGATCCCGAAACGGCAAACAATCGACCTGAAGAACTTGACTGCTGACTGTGCTGTCACCTTCCTCACTGCTTCCACTTCCGGCCACTTTGTGAACTTGTCGATTGCAACGTACAAGTATTCAAAGCCCCCGACAGCCCGGAGAAAGGGGCCGATGATGTCGAGCCCCCAGACCGAAAATGGCCAGGATAAAGGGATCGTCTGGAGAGCTTGAGCTGGCTGGTGTATCTGCTTGGAATGGAACTGGCACGCTTTACACTTGGTTACTTGTGCAGTTGCATCCTAGAGGGCTGTCGGCCAAAAGAAACCTTGCCGGAATGCTTTGCCGGCAAGTGCTCTCGCGCCAATGTGGTGGCCACATATGCCTCCATGTATCTCTGCCAACAGCTTTTGTCCATCTTCCCGGTGAATACACTTCAGTTTCACACCGTTGAGTCTTCTTCTGTACAGTGTGTCGTCGACAAACTGGTACATACTTGACTGCCGGGCTACTCTTTCCGCTTCTTCTTGCTCTTCGGGAAGTTCTCATGTCTGAAGGAAACGGACAATCTGCTGTGCCCATGTTGGAGCTTGCGGCTCGACAACAAGGACTAAAGGCATAGCTGCTGCTGCGGGAACATCCGCTTCTACGGCGAGAACCTGCGGCTCAGCCGGAGCTTGATGTTCCCCGGCAAGCTTGCCGGAGCAAAACTTGTCGGAAGCGTCTGCTTCAACGGAACAAACCCTATGGCTTGCCGGAGCAGACTGCTCCTCAGCATCCTTGGTCGGCTTCGGGGAGCTCTGCCGGAAAATAGTCACCAGAAATCAACTTCCTCTTCTTGTTCTGTCCAGTTGATGGTGTTACGGACGGTTGAGTCAGCTTGAGCACAAAGATCCCTGGTTCGATAGGTAACTTAAGTGCGGCGCACTTCGACAGGCCATCAGCAATGTCATTTTGAGCTCTTGGAACATGTTCCATTTGTAGGACGTCAAAGTGCTCTTCTAGCTTTCTCACTTCATCGACTTAGGCTTCCATCAACGGACTCTGATAATTCTTGTTCACTTGGCGGATGACAAGCTGTGAGTCACCCCTGACAATGAGCTTCTTAATCTCAAGGTCTGCTACGATCCTCAGACCGGCAAGCAAACCTTCATACTCTGTAGTATTGTTCGTTGCTTGCTCCTTGGGAAAGTGCATCTAGACTACGTACTTGAGGTGCTCTCCGGTGGGTGTGACAAGTAGCACGCCCGCACCGGCGCCTTGCAGCGAGAAGGCACCATCAAAGTACATCAGCCACTCTTTGCTTGCTTCCTTGACGGGGATGCTCGTTTCTAGAGTTTCTTCATCTGGTGTTGGCGTCCACTCCGCTATGAACTTTGCCAATGCTCTGCTTTGGATAGTTGAAGTGCTCTCAAACTTGAGGCCAAAGCTTGACAGTTCCAGTGCCCACTCGACAATCCTGCCTGTTGCTTCTGGATTTTGCAGTATCCTCTTCAGCGGAAAACGAGTGACTACTGTGATCTCATGTGCTTGGAAGTAATGGCGCAGCTTTCTCGAGGCCATGAGGAGGCCGAAAAGCAATTTCTGCACACCAGAGTACCTTGACCTAGCCCCCTGCAGAAGGGAACTGACAAAGTAAACTGGGTGGTGCACCATTCTTTTCTGCATCTCCTGACGCGCCTGTGCAGATCCATCCTTGTCGGGACCAGAGCTTGTCGGTGAAGTCCCTTGCTTGTCGCTGGATGTACTCGCCGTGGTTGTTGGCTCATCGTCCGCCTCCCTCTCCGCTACTAATGCAACACTAACCACTTGATTGGTTGCCGCTATATACAGCAGCAACTTCTCTTGTGGCTTAAGTGCGACAAGTGTTGGAGTGGAGGACAGGTATCTCTTCAAGTCCTGCAGCGCAGCCTCCACTTCTGGAGTCCATTTCATTGGACCTGCCTTTTTCAATATTTTGAAAAATGGCAGGGCGCGCTCAGCAGACCTAGAGATAAACCTGCTGAGAGCAGCCACGCAACCGGCAAGTCTTCGTACATCCTTGACGCGCTTTGGTGCTTCAATCTGCTCAATGGCCTTGATCTTGTCGGGATTGGCTTCAATTCCCCGCTGAGACACGAAGAACCCGAGAAGCTTGCCGGAGGGGACTCCAAACACACACTTCTCGGGGTTAAGCTTGAGGTTGATCTTGCGCAGATTTGCAAAGGTTTCGTCTAAATCTTGAATCAGAGTTGCCTTGTCCTTGCTCTTGACCACTATGTCATCCATGTAGGCTTCCACATTTCTGTGTATTTGCGGCTCAAAAGCGTCATGGACTACCCTTGCAAATGTTGAACCAGCATTCTTTAAACCGAAAGGCATCCGTACGAAACAGTATGTGCCACATGGGGTGATGAATGCGGTCTTCTCCTCATCCTCTTCTGCCATGAAGATCTGATGGTATCCTGAGTATGCATCAAGAAATGAAAGCAAGTCACATCCGGCCGTGGAGTCAACAATCTGGTCAATGCGCGGCAAGGGAAATGGGTCTTTGGGACAAGCTTTATTGACATCGGTAAAGTCGATACAAAGCCTCCATTTCCCGTTTGCCTTGCGCACGACTACAGGATTGGCCAACCACGTAGGATGGAGCACTCCTCTGACAAGGCCTGCTGCTTCCAACTTCTTGATTTCTTCTGCGATGAATTCTTGGCGCTCCACTGCCTGTTTCCTGACTTTCTGCTTGACGGGCCGCGCATGAGGACAGACGGCAAGATGGTGCTCGATTACTTTCCTGGGAACACCGGGGATGTCAGACGGTTGCCATGCAAACACGTCGACATTCGCCCGCAGGAAAGCAACGAGCGCGCTTTCCTATTTAGGGTCGAGAGTGGCACTGATGGTGAAGGTACCACCAGTGCCGTCCTCCTTGGCGGACACCTTCTTGGTCTCTGGTGGAGCTACCATTGTCTTCTTACACTTGCCGGTGGAGCTCGATGGTGCGTCCTCGACGGTAGCGCAGCACTCCGAAGAGGTGCGCTTGCCGGAGTGGGCATCAGAACTCTTGCCGGACTTGGTCTTCTTCTTCCCCCGGGAGCTTCAACGGCAAGTGATCTGCGATCTGTTGCGGCTGCTGCTTCCCGGTAGATCTTGTCGGCGCAGATAAGAGCATCCTTCTTGTCGCCAGGGACAGAGATGACACTTATCGGGCCTGGCATCTTCAGTATGTTGTATGCATAGTGAGAGGCTGCCATGAATTTGGCGAGTGCTGGACGGCCGAGTATCCCATTGTAGGCAATGGAAAGTCAGCAACGTCAAAAGTGACCCTCTCAGTCCTGAAGTTCAACTCGCTGCCAAATGTCACCGGCAACGTGATCTTTCCTTTCGGCTTGCTCCTTCCCGGATTGATTCCTTGGAATGTGCCGGTCTCTTCGAGCTCGCTGTCAGGGATCTGGAGTTTCTGGAGTACCGCGGAGGAGATCAGGTTCAAGCCGGCCCCGCCGTCAACTAGCATCTTAGTGACCTTGAGGTTGCGGATAGTTGGTGAAACCAACATCGGCAAGCACCCGACCACAGTTATGCGATCAGGGTGATCCTCAATATCAAAGATGATAGGCGTGCTGGACCATTTCAGAGGCTTGCGTAACTCGACGGGTGGCTCTACTGCATTGACTTCCCGCACCCATTGCTTGAGCTGGCGGTGTGAAGTATGCAGAGAAGCACCGCCGTCAACGCACAGGACCTCTATGGCTTTCTGGAACTCCTGCTCATCGGTCTCTTCATCATCCATATCTTCGTCGTCGTCATCATCTTCATCCTTGTCGCGGCCGCGGGGAGGTCTATCTCCTTGCCGCTGCTTGGCCTTGCCGCGGCATCCTCCTCGGTCGGGGCGTTTCTTGCCGGCTCCCCCAGCACCTTCCTAGGCCTTCTCCTTGTCGCGTCGCTCGTATTCAGCCTTCTGCTGCTCGACAAGCTGCTCGACCTTCTTGCAGCTCTGGAGGTCATGGCCCTTGGTGCGGTGGATCTTGCAGTACTGCTTGTTGGTGCCGTCCTGCTTGTCGGCGACCGCCACAGCCTGGTGGTTGGTGCCTGTGGCAATCTCCTTGCCGGAGCAATCAGCTTTGGCTTTCTTGCCGGATTGCTCAACGACTAGCACATCTTTGCCTTTCTTCTTCCTGTTGTTCCGCCGCCGGTTTTTCTTTGCCGGGGCGGCATCCTCACTATCAGATCCTCCTGCTCCTGTATTCTCTCCGGGGAGTTTCCTCCCTTCCTCAGCACGCGCACAATTGTCGGCCAGGGCATATAGCTCACTGATGTCTCTGATCTTGCACATCGCCATCTCCTCCCGCATCCAGCGGTTTCGCAAGTTCTGATGGAACACGCTGATTACCGCGGCAGGGTGGACATCTGGGATGTTGTGCTGTCCGCGGCTGAATCTCTGAATGCACTTGTGCAGGGGCTCTCCTTCCTTCTGGGCGAGCAGATGAAGGTCGCTTTCTTGGCCATGAGGCTTGTGGCCGCCTGTAAAGGCGCCGACAAACTGATGGCACAAGTCAGCCCAGGAGGATATGGAGCTGTCCGGCAAGTGCATGAGCCAGGATCTGACATTGGGCTTGAGCACCAGCGGGAAGTAGTTGGCAAGGATCTTGTCGTCCCGTCCCCCGGCAGCTTGCACCGCGATGGTGTAGATGCTGAGGAACTCTGACGGATGCGTCTTGCCGTCGTACTTCTCCGGTACGTCTGGCTTGAAATTCTTCGTGCTGGGCCACTGGACTTGCCGCAGCTCACGAGTGAACGCAGGGCAACCTACCGCGTACGACAAGTCGCCTGGTTCCCCTAGCGCATGCATGTCGACAGAGGGCCCAGCGCGCTGGTCTGATTGACGCCGCGCTTCTCTTCGGCGCTCGATGCGAGTACAAGCGTCTTCTTGCTGTCATTCATGAAGAACTTGGCGCTGATCGCGAGGAGCTCGTGGATCCGATGATGCAGTGGAGTCGTTGTCGAGGTGGATCCGGCGAGTCGGCGATCTTGGCCTTCGGGGTGGAGAGTGCATGGTGGTTGCACCCCCACCAGTTTCGTCGCCACCGGTTCGCGCCTGTCGGTCCTGCCGCGGCAGCGATGCACTCGGCTGCCGTGGAGTGTCGCCGTTTGCGAAGCCGATGAGACTCTGAATAGTGGCCCTCCATTCGTCGATCTTGTCTGACGTTGGAGGGTAATCCAGGAGCAGTTGAGCTCGCGCCAAAGCTTCTGCTCGAGTGGTGGGCGGTAGTGGCGAACGGTGCGAGGAGCGGGATATGCTCGGACTTCTAACTATGTTAGAAGGAGCAGTATCCCGTCCAGGCGACCCTGTCTCGCTCGTGCCAGCATGTTGGCGTGCATGCTGGTCTTGAGCACCCCGAGATCCACCAGCTCGATCTTGGTCCAACAAACGTATGGTACTGCGAATACCATGACGCTGTCGGTCCTGCGCCTCCTGAGATGGGCGCGGTGCATGAACGGACGCCGAGGTCTGCGCGGCCTTGTCCTTGGACATGGCAGCACCGTGAGTTCCCTCGCCGACGCCCGTTCTTCCGCCGGCGTCTACCCCACCACCCGATTGCTCCGGTGGTGGTGGGATTGACGTGGACGGAACGGTTGCCCCCGAAGTCTTCTTCTTCGGCGGCATGTCGATGAAGAAGTTGAAGATCTAGCTCGTGTGAACGCCGGATCGGATTCACACAATCTCGATTTCCCCTACCTGGCGCGCCAAGAATGTCGGGGAAGCTGATCCACGAACACCTATGGGACCGGCGGACCGAGCCCCTTTCGGTTTGGCGGGGGGCGGAGGTCGCACGAAGAGTGGATCGAGGCGAAGCACACGAGTAGTTTACCCAGCTTCGAAGCTCTCCGGAGAGATAACACTCCTACTGCTGCATGTCTGATTGTATTCAGTTCTTGCTCGGGAGCGCTGAGTGCTCCCAGACCAAGCGTGAGTGTTTTTCTGGCTTCGAAATGAGTCGAACCCCCTCTACGTTGCACGTGGGCCTCCTTTTATATGCTCAAGGGGTCACCGACAGGTGGCAACGTAGACAAGGGTAAAAATGGAAAAGGAGTTGCGGTTGGTACAACTACCTGTACAGTGTATCCTACCTAATCCTGACGGCAGGGGACAAAGGTATTAAATGCCCGTCTGTGTCGCCCAAACAGTGCAGAAAAGGACCGTCAGGGACGCCACCGTTCGCCACGGCGGTAATCTTGTCAGCGTCGCTTGCCACTGCACACCGTTGGCTGCACAGCCTCTCGCCATGCGCGCCTGGAAAGGCCCCAGGGCGACACGTTGGTGGATGTGCTGGAGTGCATGTACATGGTGGTAGCTTGTCGCGGCAAGCGCCTTGCCGCGGTTGTTGTCTTGTCGCGCCCGGAAGCTTGTCGCTCACCGGGCCTTGCCGGGACGCGTGGCGCGTCGCGGCAAGTTCCTTGAGATGCCTTGGTTGGCCTTCCCGGAAAGCTCCTCTTGCCGGGGTCTTGTCTCTTGGCTTGAATACTTTGTTCTTGAATGGATCCAAAGGAACCATGGAGGACCTTGGCGGTCGCCCGGCAAGCCTTGCCGCGGGGTGCTGCAACTGCCCGTGCACAAGTTCGGGATACTAGGGTACCCCTACTCTAGTACACCGACAACTCCGAACCAGGCAAGCATGTTTGAACTCTTGATATGATGAGTGTTTGTTGCATGTTTTCATTTTACTATAGTCATGGCATGCTTATGAACATTCCTTTGAATGTTATATTTCATGCACATTAGTGGAAAGTAAGTTTCGGAGAGCATTATGTTGTTGGATACATATTTGCATGGCCATGTGATGGCATGAGGATGGGTAAGATGGCAGTGTTGTGACATGCCAGTCTTATGCCAGATTATTTGACTTTCGTGTCATCGTGAAACAGATCACATTTATATTCATTCCTTCCCGTACTGTCACATGTTTTCCGAAAGGAATAGGGCTTAGTAAGTTGCAAATCGTTTTCCTGGTACACACCAAATAGAGAGGCCGGGATGAGGGTTCCATGGCCCTGGATTAAAGCCCGTCATCCAGTCAGGGGGCATGGGTGTTTCCGGTTGGGACCGAGAGGGGGGCACCCCTTAGAGCGCGCGTATAGAAATTTGATCCCATGCTATTCGAGGTTGTGACCTCCCCGTCTCAAACTTTTTCTTGGAGGATGTCCAGGGTGATTCCTGTCATCGTGAGGTGAAATGGGTGTGTACTAGTTAAATGTGTTTCTACTGAAATACCATAAACGGAACTAGTCCATTCGTGACTGCGGAAATCCGTTGGCTGTGGTCAGTTCATCCAAACTCTGCAGAGTCACAAATCTTTCAATTATCTTGTACTTTGTTCAAGTACTATATTCATCTTATCTTGTCAGGTTTGAACCTCAGTGACAAACCTCCGGTGAAATTTATGTGTGATAAATCCGGTTAAAAGATTATTCTTGTGGATGGACTAATCTTGTTATTTACTTTTGTTGTAAGCCCTGTCTGTGATGTCACAAAAACGTCCGACGGTGGCATACTTGTATTTACATTTATTGTAAGCCCTGTCTGCGATGTCGCTCAGACGTCCGACGGTGGCATAATTGTATTTACTTTTATTAAAGCCCTTTGTGTGATGTCGCTCAGACGTCCGACTGTGGCATTTCTTTTAAAGCCCTTTATGTGATGTCGCTCAGACGTCAGACTATGGCATTTCTTTTAAAGCCCTTTATGTGATGTCGCTCAGACGTCTGACTGTGGCATTTCTTTTAAAGCCCTTTATGTGATGTCGCTCAGACGTCCGACTGTGGCATTTCTTTTAAAGCCCTTTATGTGATGTCGCTCAGACGTCCGACTGTGGCATTTCTTTTAAAGCCCTTTATGTGATGTCGCTCAGACGTCCGACTGTGGCATTTCTTTTAAAGCCCTTTATGTGATGTCCCTCAGACGTCCGACTGTGGCATTTCTTTTAAAGCCCTTTATGTGATGTCGCTTAGACGTCCGATTGTGGCAATTCTTTTAAAGCCCTTTATGTGGTGTCGCTTAGACGCCCGACTGCGGCATGAGCTTTATTTGTTTACCTTTTGAGGCGTCGCTCCAGACACCCGATCGATTTTCATTTATTTGTTTACTTATCAAGTCATGCATAAATATTATTATTGTTGTACGAGCATCATTTTTATTCGTGACGCATTCATGCATTCATTGATTATATCTTTTGTCCGAACTGTCTTGCGAGTACTTTCAAAGTACTCACCTGGCTTGTTGATTTGGCCAGATGTTGATGAAGCGATCTCATGGATGAAGAGTTTGGATTAGCGAGTCCGACGCCTAGAGGAGTCCCAGTCAGTCCCGTGCGATCCTGTTTTGGTCACTGTAATTATCGCTTTCGCAACCCTAGAAATAAATTCATCAAGCCTCACTCGACGCTCGATGAGCTGCCAGTTAGGAGTCAGTTATCTAGCACTTTTTACCTCGAGCTAGTAGTATGCCACCACATCCCTGTGTCATAACCGCCCTTATGTAAGATATTGGTGAGTTTGTAATAATTGTTGAGCAGCCTCAGCTCAACCCTGTAATATATTTAATGTGTTCACATCCCTAGCTTCTAGTAATGCACTAGGCTAGACTCTTGCTGCATCATTTAAATTCAAATGAAATTGAATTGAGGAATTTTCAAAGCTCAGAAAACCTCTAAAAATAACCACAATTAATCTTTCAAATGTGTCCAAGAAAATGTTCCTGTTATCCTCTGGAAATATTGGCAAGAGGTAAAATCCAAACCAATATTTTTTGGTGTCTCAGAAACATTTAATTTGGGCATTTGAATTAAATCAATAATTATTTGAATTGGATTTATATCTACTATTAAAATAAATATAGGTCCAATAATTCTGAATATTTTGTGGAGCATTGTTTTAATTCTTTAGCTCCTAAAAATAATTGTCAGAAGCAAATAAATTGAATGTGTTTCAAAACCAAATTCAAAACAAACCTGCAAATAGAAAACTGAAATAATTAGAAAAAGACAGAGAGAGAAGGGAATTACCTGGCGCCACTTACCTGGCCCAGCTGGCCAGCCCATCTGGCCGGCCCAGCCCACCTCCTCCTCCCTTTGTCCTCTTCCTCCTCTGCCAGGAGGACGGACACCGCACGCACGCGCGCACGCGGAGGCCTCCACCTCCTGCTTCGCCGTGGCAGCCTCCACGACTCCTCGCGACGCCACGGAGACGCCTCGACCCCTCGACCGCCTCTCTCCTCTGGACCCCCTCTCTCCCTCCCCTGACTCTCTTCCCCGAGCCACCGAGAGTCGCCGTCGCCGCCGCTCGCCATAGCCACGGCCACCGACCACCACTCGCCTCGCCGACCAATCCAGAAGGACCGCATCGTCGTCCTCCTCGTCCACCCGAGCCAAGCAACCAGGGGAGCGCTGCATCGCCGCCCGGACGTCTTCTCCAACCTCGGTGCCGGCGATCTCCGTCGCTTGATTCGCCGCGTCCAGAGCCTCCCCGGCCCGCCGTCTGCACCGTCCGACTCGCCGTGAGCCACTTACCTTATCCCTAACTCCTTGTGCTCGCCCCCGTGCTGTAGCGCCGTTTCCCCCGAACTGCCGGAGCTGACCGCTTCGCCGCCGCATGGAGCCGTCGGCTCAGACGCCCGTAGCTCGACGCACCGAGCGCGTATAGCACTCCAGGAGCCGCCCCCTGCCCTGTTCCCCTCGCCCCTGCTCCAGCGCACCCGCAACGCCCGAATCCGGCCGCCACCGCTGAGCTCCACGCCGGCGAACCCGGCCACCCCGACCTCCGTTGGCCCCGCTAGATGCGCACGAGGCCGGGCTCCCTAGTGCCCTCGCCGCGGTCGCAGGGCAAACCGCGTAGCCCCGCGTCTCGGGCTGTCCGGCGAACCGCGTTTGGTCGCCGCCAGGGGTTTACCCCCCTGGGGCTCATGACAGTGGGCCCCGCTGTCATTAGTTAGCTTAATGACGCCTAATCTAACCCCCTGACACTGACATGTGGGCCCAGTACCCCTGGTCAACAATTAGCCTGGCTAACCCCCTGTTAACCTGTGTCACTGACGTGTGGACCCCACACGTCAGGTTTGACCTGAGCCAGCCCAGTTGACCTGCTGACGTCACAGTGACGTGGTGCTGACGCCATAATTCATTTCTGGATTTATTATTATTCAGGAAATTCCAGAAAATGCCTAAAACTTCTAAAATTCATAGAAATTCAACCGTAACTCCAAATTAAATAATTTATATATGAAAAATTATCAGAAAAATTCAAGGAATCCATCTGTACCATTTTCATGCATGTTAGAACAACTTATAGCTGCTGTTTAGCACAAATCAATTAATGGCATTTGAATAATCACATATGGAGTTTGAATTTGAATCTTGTATTCAAACCAACTTCATTTAATCTGTTGCTAGTTGCATTAGCTCAAAACACATTCATATTGCCATGTCATGAGCATGCATCATATTGTGCATTGCATTGATTGTGTTCCCTTCTGTGTTGCCGGTATTTGTCCCCTCTCGATAGACGTGATACCGATGATGTGATCGTTGACACTGATGAAGACTCAATGTTATCTTCAGAAGTGCCAGGCAAGCAAAACCCCCTTGTTCATTCCGATACAATCCTACTCTCTCGCTCCTGCTCTCTTTTACTGCATTAGGACAACACCGATTCATCTGTTACTTGCTGCGGTAGCTGAACCCCTTTATCCTTTGCATGACCTGTCATTGCCACAGTAAATAGATGAAACCCACTAGCATGAGTAGGAGTTGTTTGAGCCCTGTTGTGCCTACTCATTCATGCTTGTTTGTCATGCCTGCTACTGCTTAGAGTTGAGTCAGGTCTGATTCATCGGGGATGAATCAGAGGTGTGTGAACATGTCCTACTATGTGTGAGCTAAGTGTGTGAACACGATTTGGTAAAGGTAGCGGTGAGAGGCCATGTAGGAGTACATGGTGGGTTGTCTCATTGCAGCCGTCCTCAGGAACTGAGTTCTGTGTTTGTGATCCATGATTCAGCTACTACCACGCATTGGGCCCGAAACCAATGGACCCTCTCGGCTTCTTAATCACCCTTGTCCTCTGTCCAGGAGTTGCAAGTAGTTTCTGGTGTTTGTAGTATGCTGGAGGCCGTGCGCAGCGCTGACCGTAGGGGTGGGCTGTGATGCGGTAGGCACGTGGCCGGTGTACCGGGCGCCCGTTTGGTGTCACGGAACCCTGTTCACATCGTTTGGGGCTGTGAGCGAAACTCCGGCCGGATCTCCTCATGGATGGAACCCGAATAGGCGATAAACCTGGACTAGAGACTTGAGTGTTTAGGCAGGCCGTGGCCGACACCCACGTTGGGCTTCCGCTTGAAGGTTGCCGAGTACATGTCGTGTAAACGGCGGTAAGTGGTGAGAGCGTGTGTGAAGAAGTACACCCCTGCAGGGTTAACATCATCTATTCGAATAGCCGTGTCCGCGGAAAAGGACTTCTGGGTTGCTTATATCAGTTCATAGACAAGTGAAAGTGGATACTCTAAAATACGCAAGATAAGCGTGAGTGCTATGGATGGCGTTCTCGTAGGGAGACGGGAGCGGATCCATAGTGGTGTATTGATATGGTGAATATGTGGACTCGTGTGCGCCACCTCAAAAGAGTTACTTGCAGTCGTAGTTCAGGATAGCCACCGAGTCAAAGCTGGCTTGCTGCAGTTAAACCCCACCATCCCCTTTGTTGATAATGATGCATATGTAGTTAGTTCTGATGTAAGTCTTGCTGGGTACATTTGTACTCACGTTTGCCTATTTTATGTTTTTGCAGAGAGACTTCAGTCTCACTAGTAGTTCCGCGTGGACTTCGACGTTTAGCTTGTTACCTCAGCTACGATCTTGTGCCCTCGGCAGGATCTGGTAGATAGTCAGGCTTCTCAGCCTTTTTCATTTATAGATGTCTGTACTCAGACATGATAGCTTCCGCTTGTGCTTTGACTTGTATGCTCTGATTGTTGGGTCATGAGACCCATGTTTGTAATATCTCGCTCCTCGGAGCCTATTGAATAAATACTTGAGTCGTAGAGTCATGTTGTGATGCCATGTTGTATTGCACATATCGAGCATATTGTGTGTATGTTATTGAAATGCTTGGTATGTGTGGGATCTGACTATCTAGTTGTTTATCCTTAGTAGCCTCTCTTACCGGGAAATGTCTCCTAGTGTTTCCACTGAGCCATGGTAGCTTGCTACTGCTCCGGAACACTTAGGCTGGCCGGCATGTGTCCTTCTTCGTTCCTGTGTCTGTCCCTTCGGGGAAATGTCACGCGATGAATACCGGAGTCCTGTTAGCCCGCTACAGCCCGGTTCACCGGAGTCCTGCTAGCCCAGTGCTACAGCCTGGATTCACTCGCTGATGACCGACACGTTCGATGCTGGGTCATGGATGCCTGTCCCTGTAAGTCTGTGCCACTTTGGGTTTACGACTAGCCATGTCAGCCCGGGCTCCTTATCATATGGATGCTAGCGACACTGTCATATACGTGTGCCAAAAGGCGCAAACGGTCCCGGGCAAAGGTAAGGCGACACCCGTGGGAATACCGTGCGTGAGGCCGCAAAGTGATATGAGGTGTTACATGCTAGATCGATGTGGCATTGAGTCGGGGTCCTGACAGCGTTGGTATCAGAGCTTGACTGCCTGTAGGATTACCAAGCCAAACTGGTCGAAGTTGAGTCTAGAAATTCTTTAGTTATATAAGGGAATTGATTGTGGGATGGAACGTAAGGCTCTTTTTACTCCTTATACCTCATGCCTTCTGATCTGAGTCATCATCTTCTCTTCTACGGGGATTAAGAACTAGGCTATCTCTTCTTTCTATCAGGATCACGTGTTACTAATCCGTAGACTTATAAGATTGTTGGATTTAAGCTCAGTTCAGTTCCTACTACTTCTGTATGTTAATTGTTGATCTCGAACCTTGATATTGTGCTTCTGAGTGGTTATGCCACCATTTTTGTGAATGTCTCAAATCTTTTCTGAGCATTTACAGCCGTTATGCTGTCCGAGTCATCCCAGGTTTCTAAATAGTCTGATGCATTTGCAAATCCTTTCCTCCGTTTCGATGTTCCTTTATGCCAGCTCAACACACTAATTGTTGAGTTGAGGTATTACTATTGCCTTGACATTATGTTGGAATTATTATTATGACCCTAGGTGTCTCAGGGGATCATCTAGTGGTCCTAGCCATGATTTGTGTCCAGTGTGATGATTCTGGCCTTTATATCGAAAGCATCCAGTGATGCCCATTTAGTAGTAGGTATTCTATCCTGGGTTTTGAAACCCGAGATTCACCCTACTTACTCATGTTGATAGTGTTTGCTAGTTCCTTTAGGATATTAGTAACCTTTGCGATAGTCCTCGAGTCCGTGGTACTTCTTCTTCCAAATACCATGAACCATTATTGGCAGAAGTTCTCGTTGACTCAAAGATCACAACAGGTCTCTGATGAGTTCTCCATGCTAATTGTGACTCTGCCAGCTCAACCTTTCTGCATGGGTTATCCGGAAGAATTATGTTGAACTTGTTCGCATACTAATATGCATCCACAACTCAGAAAGTTATATGTTCCTTTGAGTTGTCCCTCTTTAGTTGTCTACTGACCTTCGTCTATCAGTTGATAGTCAAGAGTATGCATGTGTTCGTTTATCGATGCCTATTACTCTTGTGGTCCGTCAAGCCATTCTATCGCGGAATGACTAGGAGAAACAAACTCCAGTACCTCTTCCATATCCAGGATTGGGTCAAAGAAGTTGTGCTCCGCAGAACAAATTGCTAATCCAGCTTTTGCTCTGTTCTACCTTGGAGTATTACATATTTTATATCGAGATTGTTATAGGAATTGCACACCATCCTATGAACTCTTGGTACAGTGATACTTCTTGCCATCATTGTTCATTCCTCGGTTCCTGTGTTATTGTAACCGGAATGCCGACAAATGAATCATGGCGTGTGAAATCAATACTGCTAGCAACCTTGTTGCTTGGTAGTTAAATGGACAATAACCTCATTCTTAGCATGTTGATTAGTGAATCATCATTCTAAGATTGATCGTGCTACCTAGTCCATTCTCCTGGTGCACTCCTCGATTGATGAGTTAGGATTTTGTCAAGTCCTGCCTCATTGATCATATCGTCTTGCCCTGAAAAGCGAGATTGTTCTCGAGCTTAGTAACATACCGGTGGTTCGTGATTTTCCGAATATCTTCTCGGAAGTATTACCAGGTTGTCACCTGACCGCTATGTTGAGCTTCGTGATCAAGTTGGTTTCTTGTGAACCACCCTTCTCTCCAAGAATCGGTGTTAGATATCCCTGAGCTAGTTGGTTAAGCTAGACAACAACTTGGAGAGTTGGAAGATAAAAGCTTGCCTGACTTAGTTCGTTCCAAAGGGATATTCTTGTGTAGTGTGTGTTGAAGAAAGATGATATCTTCATCGATTGGTCCCTGTGATCAGTTGTTGGACCTATTGTCTTATCAATCCTTTGATTTGAGTGTGGGCTATCGTCAAATCAAATCAGTACCAACGATGCTCGTAATGTTGTCTTACTCGTGGTTGATCCCTCGAGCATACACCATTATATCTTTGGGTCTGACCAATGCTATCACCGTGTTCACTTAACTATGGAATTCCTTTTAAAAGGAAACCTAGATGAATTGTTGTTGAGCCCATTGACAACATCCTTATCTCCTCCATGATTTTGTTGAACATTAAGCTAGTGTTGGAAACTTTTGAAAGCATTTGTTCATGCTAGCTCATGAAGCATATGTTTGGATGAAGGTAGTGACTTCCTTTAATTCATGTGCATCTGATGCAAGTTGCCGCCGTGGATTCGAGAAAGTCAATGTTGCTTTCTTTGGAATCATTCCAAATCAGTCATGCACACGTGCGAAGAATTCTGTGGTTTGAAGACTTGCAACCTTCAATCTATATGTGTCCCTAGCACACCAAGCCACTGATTGATTTGTTCAAGGAGAAGGAGTTCCTTCATAAGAGCTAATCCGGACTTATGTAAGGACTTCGATACCCTCGTTGATGGTTCCCCACCTGAACTCGGTAGTGTTTTATTATAAGACTACCATGTGGTCATGCTTGTCTGGGACAACGTGTTCACATGTTTGTAGCAGAACCAGCTCATGTTTTGGAGCTTGCTATCGTAGTTCATCTCCCGAGAATCTCGCAACGTCATCTCGTCGATTTGTGTTGCAAACTTCCGTTTTTCTTCCTAGACTCGATGAGTCTGGAATATCCTGACACCAACCAGATCTGAATCTCAGGCAGATATGATGGTTGGAATATTTCCCAAGAATTATAATATTGGTCGCGCGATAACCGGTAAAGTGGATGTCGTGGCCAACACACCCAGCCGGAAGACCTATTATTATAGTATCTTGATTGAGGAAGTTGGCCACCTCCCCATAGGGATTTCGTAGGATTTACTCCCTAGTTGCCCCTATGGATTTTGTGTTCCGAAGTCCGACCTTTTACTTGATGTTCTAGATATCAAACCATATCTATGAATGGGTTACACTAGCACATCAAGGAGAACATTAGAAGCGGAGTGCTAAATGTCTCTCGGTCGATCATCCAGATTTTATTTCCTTGGCCTCGCTAAGGTGAAATCTGAGAAAGTGTTATCTCCTTTGCATCTGCATCGTCCATCGCTATTCATCATGGTAGTATGTTGTGTTGTCAGCACCCTTGACACGGATGTTGGTAAAACCTTGATGATTGTGGAAATGCTCAAGTTCTTGAGAGCACGCACAAGCGCTACGTGTTATCATCGGCACTAGCTGGGATTGCTCTCAGTTCCCTCGGCAATGCTATGACCTTCTCAAACAGTGAATTCACTCTCTATTGTTGGGTTCTTCCCCAGTTACCAGAATCATTCCCAGCATTTGCATTTTGTTCCCAGCTTGCACCGCCAATGTGCCATTCTACCATGGGTCTCTTCCATTCCCGGTGGTAAGCAAATTCATCCATTACGTTGTCTTCAACAAGGTAATCCACATCATCCAAGTCCGAGTATGCCATTCTACCGACCCCCTCCAAACGATCGCTCGAGAATTGCCTTAGGCTGGTATAAAGAGTTTCAATGATCTTTGAATCAAAGGTAATTCTTTTTGCCACTTAAGGGGATAATCTACGAATCACCCTCCTTCAGGATGTTTCGTCGTGGTATCATGGCAACTCAACTCCTCGCTACGTGGACAATCGTTTACCACCTTCTTAAGTGTGAAATTGTTGTCCACCTAGTGAACCTTCGTCATCCGTTTCTTTCCACCCCTCTTGATGTGTATCTCGTGTCTCAACCTGAGAGATGGTCCTATGCCTCATTCCGTGAGTTGTTCGATCTTCAAGAAGATCGACCCTTCTAGAGTCTCCTTCTTCCCTCCATGTCATGTTGGCAGGATTTCTCAGAGCAAGACATCAAGACAATGATGGTGAATGAATCAACGTTCAACTGAAGTGCACCCTGGATCGTGAAGATTATACTAGTTGCGTTTCCCCTTCACCTTACCCTACGCTTGAATCTCGAGACGAGATTCTTGTTTAGTGGGGGTGAGTTGTCACATCCCTAGCTTCTAGTAAAGCACTAGGCTAGACCTCTTGCTGCATCATGTTTAAATTCAAATGAAAATTGAATTGAGGAATTTTCAAAGCCTCAGAAACCTCTAAAAATAACCAACAATTAAATCTTCTCAAATGTGTCCAAGAAAATGTTCCTTTTATCCTCTGGAAATATTGGCAAGAGGTAAAATCCAAACCAATATTTTTGGTGTCTCAGAAACATTTAATTTGGGCATTTGAATTAAATCAATAATTATTTGAATTGGATTTATATCTACTATTAAATAAATATAGGTCCAATAATTCTGAAATATTTTGTGGAGCATTGTTTTAATTCTTTTAGCTCCTAAAAATATTGTCAGAAGCAAAATAAATTGAATTGGTTTCAAAACCAAATTCAAAACAAACCTGCAAAATAGAAAACTGAAATAATTAGAAAAAGACAGAGAGAGAAGGGAATTACCTGGCGCCACTTACCTGGCCTAGCTGGCCAGCCCATCTGGCCGGCCCAGCCCACCTCCTCCTCCCCTTTGTCCTCTTCCTCCTCTGCCAGGAGGACGGACACCGCACGCACGCGCGCACGCGGAGGCCTCCACCTCCTGCTTCGCCGTGGCAGCCTCCCCGACTCCCTCGCGACGCCACGGAGACGCCCTCGACCCCCTCGACCGCCTCTCTCTCTCTGGACCCCCTCTCTCCCTCCCCTGACTCTCTTCCCCGAGCCACCCGAGAGTCACCGTCGCCGCCGCTCGCCATAGCCACGGCCACCGACCACCACTCGCCTCGCCGACCAATCCAGAAGGACCGCATCGTCGTCCTCCTCGTCCACCCCGAGCCAAGCAACCAGGGGAGCGCTCCATCGCCGCCCCGGACGTCTTCTCCAACCTCGGTGCCGGCGATCTCCGTCGCTTGATTCGCCGCGTCCAGAGCCTCCTCGGCCCCGCCGTCTGCACCGTCCGACTCGCCGTGAGCCACTTACCTTATCCCCTAACTCCTTGTGCTCGCCCCCGTGCTGTAGCGCCGTTCCCCACGAGCCCGAAAGCTCACCGCCGCCGGCCATGCCGCCGTCGTGGCTACAGACGCCGTAGCTCGTGCCTCGGCGCGTCATAGCACTCGGTTTGCTCCCAGGAGCCCGTACGCCCACCAGCCCCTCCTCCCATGCACCATAGCGTCAACCCCGCACTCACCGAACTCCGGCGCCGCTGCGAGCTCCGTTTCGGCGAACCCCAGCCACCCCCGCACCTCCCGTTGGCCCCCCTAGATGCGCACGGGCACGGGCTACCTTCTGGTGCCCTTCGCGCGTCCAGCCGCCGCTCGTAGCGCAACCCCGGTGAACTTCCGCCGCGTTTCGGGTCGCCGCCGGTCGAACTCCGGTGGCCAGTGACATGGCGCTGTCATTAGCCACTAATGACGCACTAATCAACCCCCTAGGCCACTGACAGTGGGCCCCACCCCTGGTCAAACCCCAGTCAGCGCTGGGTTTGACCGGGATTAGCTCCTGTGTCACTGACGTGTGGCCCCCACACGTCAGGTTTGACCTGGGGCGCCCAGTTGACCCTGCTGACGTCACTGTGACGCAGTGCTGACGCAGTAAATTCATTTCTGGATTTATTATAATTCAGGAAATTCCAGAAAATGCCTAAAACTTCTAAAATTCATAGAAATTCAACCGTAACTCCAAATTAAATAATTTATATATGAAAAATTATCAGAAAAATTCAAGGAATCCATCAGTACCATTTACATGCATGTTAGAACAACTTATCACTACTGTTTAGGGCAAATGAAGTGAATGACATTTAAATAATCACATATGGAGTTTGAATTTGAATTTTGTATTCAAACCAACTTCATTTAATCTGTTGCTAGTTGCATTAGCCCAGAACACAGTCATATTGCCATGTCATGAGCATGCATCATATTGTGCATTGCATTGATCGTGTTCCTTTCTGTGTTGCCGGTATTTGTCCCCTCTCGATAGACGTGATACCGATGATGTGATCGTTGACACTGATGAAGACTCAATGTTATCTTCAGAAGTGCCAGGCAAGCAAAACCCCCTTGTTCATTCCGATACAATCCTACTCTCTCGCTCCTGCTCTCTTTTACTGCATTAGGATAACATCGATTCATCTGTTACTTACTGCGGTAGCTGAACCCCTTTATCCTTTGCATGACCTGTCATTCCACAGTAAATAGATGAAACCCACTAGCATGGGTAGGAGTTGTTTGAGCCCTGTTGTGCCTACTCATTCTTGCTTGTTTGTCATGCCTGCTACTGCTTAGAGTTGAGTCAGGTCTGATTCATCAGGGATGAATCAAAGGCGTGTGAACATGTCCTACTGTGTGTGAGCTAAGTGTGTGAACACGTTTTGGTAAAGGTAGCGGTGAGAGGCCATGTAGGAGTACATGGTGGGTTGTCTCATTGCAGCCGTCCTCAAGAACTGAGTTCTGTGTTTGTGATCCATGATTCAGCTACTACCACGCATTGGGCCCGAAACCAATGGACCCTCTCGGCTTCTTGATCACCCTTGTCCTCTGTCCAGGAGTTGCAAGTAGTTTCTGGTGTTTGTAGTATGCTGGAGGCCGTGGGCAGCGCTGACCGTAGGGGTGGGCTGTGATGCGGTAGGCACGTGGCACGGTGTACCGGGCGCCCGTTTGGTGTCTCGGGAACCCTGTTCACATCGTTTGGGGCTGTGAGCGAAACTCCGGCCGGATCTCCTCATGGATGGAACCCGAATAGGTGATAAACCTGGACTAGAGACTTGAGTGTTAGGTAGGCCGTGGCCGACACCCACGTTGGGCTTCCGCTTGAAGGTTGCCGAGTACATGTCGTGTAAACGGCGGTAAGTGGTGAGAGCGTGTGTGAAGAAGTACACCCCTGCAGGGTTAACATCATCTATTCGAATAGCCGTGTCCACGGAAAAGGACTTCTGGGTTGCTTATATCAGTTCATAGACAAGTGAAAGTGGATACTCTAAAATACGCAAGATAAGCGTGAGTGCTATGGATGGCGTTCTCGTAGGGGAACGGGAGCGGATCCATAGTGGTGTATTGATATGGTGAATATGTGGACTCGTGTGCGCCACCTCAAAAGAGTTACTTGCAGTCGTAGTTCAGGATAGCCATCGAGTCAAAGCTAGCTTGCTGCAGTTAAACCCCACCATCCCCTTTGTTGATAATGATGCATGTGTAGATAGTTCTGATGTAAGTCTTGCTGGGTACATTTGTACTCACGTTTGCCTATTTTATGTTTTTGCAGAGAGACTTCGGTCTCACTAGTAGTTTCGCGTGGACTTCGACGTTTAGCTTGTTACCTCAGCTACGATCTTGAGCCCTCGGCAGGATCTGGTAGATAGTCAGGCTTCTCAGCCTTTTTCATTTCTAGATGTCTGTACCCAGACATGATAGCTTCCGCTTGTGCTTTGACTTGTATGCTCTGAGTGTTGGGTCATGAGACCCCTGTTTGTAATATCTCGCTCCTCGGAGCCTATTGAATAAATACTTGAGTCGTAGAGTCATTTTGTGATGCCATGTTGTATTGCACATATCGAGCATATTGTGTGTATGCTATTGAAATGCTTGGTATGTGTGGGATCTGACCATCTAGTTGTTTATCCTTGGTAGCCTCTCTTACCGGGAAATGTCTCCTAGTGTTTCCACTGAGCCATGGTAGCTTGCTACTGCTCCGGAACACTTAGGCTGGCCAGCATGTGTCCTTCTTCGTTCCTGTGTCTGTCCCTTCGGGGAAATGTCACGCTTGAGTACCGGAGTCCTGTTAGCCCGCTACAGCCCGGTTTACCGGAGTCCTGCTAGCCCAGTGCTACAGCCCGGACCCACTTGTTGATGACCGACACGTTCGAAGCTGGGTCATGGATGCCTGTCCCTGTAAGTCTGTGCCACTTTGGGTTTACGACTAGTCATGTCAGCCCGGGCTCCTTATCATATGGATGCTAGCGACACTATCATATACGTGAGCCAAAAGGCGCAAACGGTCCCGGGCAAAGGTAAGGCGACACCCGTGGGGATACCGTGCGTGAGGCCACAAAGTGATATGAGGTGTTACCGGCTAGATCAATGTGACATCGAGTCGGGGTCCTGACAGCGTTGGTATCAGAGCCTGACTGCCTGTAGGATTACCAAGCCAAACTGGTCGAAGTTGAGTCTAGAAATGCTTTAGTTATATAAGGGAATTGATTGTGGGATGGAACGTAAGGCTCTTTTACTCCTTATACCTCATGCCTTCTGATCTGAGTCATCATCTTCTCTTCTACGGGGATTAAGAACTAGGTCTTCTCATCTATCTATCAGGATCACGTGTTACTAATCCGTAGATTTATAAATTGTTGGTTTTAAGTCTCAGTTCAGTTCCTACTACTTCCGTATGATAATTGTTGATCTCGGAACCTTGATATTGTGCTTCTAAGTGGTTATGCCACCATTTTTGTGAATGTCTCAAATCTTTTCCGAGCATTTACAGCCGTTATGCTGTCCGAGTCTGCCTACCACTGAGGAATTTAACCAGGCTATTGCACCCACTCCCGTTCGCGCTGCACCACTTTTTGCACCCACTCTCGTTCGTGCTGCACCGCTTTTTGCACCCACTCCCATACGTGCTACTCCACCTATTCCGCCCACTCTTATTCAGGTTACTCCGCCTACGGCACCTGCTCTATCAGCTCAGCGCAGCATTCCTCGTCTGGAACCTATTAGCGAGGAGGAAGTTGATTCCCCAGCATCACTGCGTCTCACCCTCGGCAGGCCAAGGGAGATCCTCACCATCTCCGACTGAGTGCGCGTAGACGCCATGCGATGTACCGACTTATGTAATATGTTTCTATGTACATAGGCTGTGAGAAGTAGCCTGTTTGCGCATCATGTAGGAACTGGAGAAGTGCACTAGTTTAAATAACATGTCAAGATTATGCACGCATATCCTGAGTGATGTAATGTATAATTATGCTTGCATGTAAGATATGTAATAGTCCTTCTCCGCGCGCAACCGTGTATTTTCAAAAATATCCTGGAGTTTAAAATTTGTTTTATGTGTGATTTTATTGATTTTTGCGACTCTCTTCCTTGTCTTCCGAGTTTCACAAAATCAGCCAGAGGAAGATTATGACACTCCGCAAAACCACAATTTCACTCAGGGACAGACAAGTCAACAGGACAGCGAAACAGCTTTTACACAAGTGTGTCATCTGTATGAACAAAGTCAGCAACAACACCAGGAAATGATGAACCAATTCATCAATATGGGAAGTAACTGTGGGCAGTATCAACAGCAATCCAAATTATCTGAGTTACAGAAGACGCATCCTCCAACATTTTCTCATACTGACAAGCCTCTTGAGGCTGACGACTGGCTTCGAGACATGGAGAGAAAATTAATAATCGCACAATGTTCAGACCGTGAAAAAGTATTGTATGCACCACATTATCTCACAGGAGCAGCCGCATCGTGGTGGGAAAACTTCCTGCACATGCACCCCAACGAAAATGAAATAACCTGGGAGGATTTCAAAGAAGGTTTTCGTGGGGCACACATTCCTAAGAGTGTCATGAAAATCAAGAAAAGAGAATTTGATGACCTCAAGCAAAGGACCATGACAGTGTCAGAATACAACAGCCAATTTACTCTGCTGTCTCGCTACGCCAATGAAGAGCGCATGACTGAGAGCAGGAAGATGGAAAAATTCTTGGAAGGCCTGGCACCCGCCCTTAGATGCCAGCTGGTTGTGCATGCCTTCTCAGATTTTAAAACACTGGTGGATAAGGCCATTACTCTGGAAAATGAGCGACGTAGCCTGGAGGATTTCCGCAAACGCAAAAGGGACCAGACTACTTTTGCTCGCAACCCCAGAGGCAAGACGGAATCTCAGAAGGGTGGAATACACAAAACCCCGACGGATAATTCACGCCCAATCAAGAATTTCCATGCAAGAGACAAGGAGTTCACCTATCGCCCAGGCGTTACTTGTTACGCTTGTGGAGAAGAAGGGCACTATGCCAAGCAGTGCCCCAAACCAAGAAACTCAACCCCGAAGCCCAATAATGGTGGCAATAATTCAGCACCAAAGCGAAGCGATTTCAACCCCAATAACAACCACCGGAAAGGTCACCCGAACCACGTGACCCGAGAGGAAGCACAGAACGCCCCAGATATCGTACTCGGTACATACCCCATCAACACACTACCTGCCATGGTTTTGTTGATTCTGGAGCTTCTCACTCATTCATTTCGAAGAGTTTTTCCTTGCAAAATAGTTTTTCGATGCTTCCCTTGGAAAAATGAATGATCATCAAGTCCCATGGAATTAAGCAAGTGACCCAGAGTTACTGTCAAGGTGTGGTTATTGAATTTGAAGGATTGAAGTTTTACGCCAACCTTATTGTATTGGAAAGCAACAGACTGGATGTCATCCTAAGGATGGATTGGTTAACCAACAACAAAGGTTTTATTGACTGCTTCAACCGGACCGTGATTCTCACACACCATCATGGGAAGAAAATAAAAGTTTCAGCCAAAGAGAGACAAATACCTCGGCAACCAAGATTAAACAAGGTGGACGTTTCTGAGCTGAACAAGGTTCCAGTAGTATGTGAATTCCCAGACGTATTTCCAGAAGAACTACCAGGCATGCCACCGGACCGAGAGATAGAATTCAGCATTGAGCTAGCACACGGAACCGCTCCCATTTACAAGAAACCTTACAGAATGGCACCATCCGAATTGGTAGAGTTGAAGAAGCAAATAAAAGAACTATTGGAGAAAGGATACATACGAGCCAGTTCCTCACCTTGGGGTTCTCCAATTTTATTTGCCAAGAAAAAGGATGGAACACTGAGATTGTGCATTGATTATCGAGCTCTCAACATGGTCACAATCAAGAACAAATACCCAATGCCCCGAATAAACGATTTATTTGATCAACTCGCATAGGCAAAAGTTTTCTCAAAAATTGACTTGAGATCAGGATACCATCAATTAAAAGTGCGAACAGAAGATATTCCCAAGACCGCCTTCACTTCCAGATATGGGATGTATGAGTTCACAGTGATGCCATTCGGGCTAACCAATGCCCCCGCATATTTTGTTCACCTCATGAACAAAGTATTTATGAAGTATATGGACAAGTTTGTTGTGGTATTCATTGATGATATTTTGATATACTCCAAAACACCAGAAGAGCACGCCGACCATCTCAGGATTGTACTCGGAGAACTCAGGAAACATCAATTGTACACCAAATTCAGCAAATGTGAATTTTGGCTAAGACAGGTGGGTTTCCTAGGCCACGTGCTAACGCAAGAAGGTATTGCAGTAGACCCGGAAAAAGTCAAGGCCGTACTTGGCTGGAAACCACCAGCTATCGTAACGGATGTACGGAGTTTCTTGGGAATGGCAGGCTATTATCGAAGATTTACTGAAGGATTCTCCACTATAGCAAAGCCAATGACGCAATTGCTCAATAAAGGCAAGAAGTTTGAAAGGACAGAAGCATGTGAGAAAAGCTTCCAAGAGCTAAAAAGCAAATTAACAACGGCACCAGTATTAATTGTGCCAGACATACACAAGAATTTTCAAGTATATTGTGACGCATCCCGAAAAGGCCTCGGATGCATATTGATGCAAGAAGGCAAGGTAGTTGCGTATGTCTCCAGACAACTCCACAAGCATGAGGAGAATTATCCCACTCATGACTTGGAATTAGCAGCGGTCATCCATGCACTCAAGGAATGGAGACACTTCCTACTTGGAAATCATTGTGAGATATACACAGACCATCAGAGTCTTAAGTATATTTTCACACAGCCGGAACTAAATTTACGGCAACGACGCTGGTTAGAGTTGGTGAAGGATTATGATGTTGGAATCCACTATCATCCCGGAAATGCAAATGTTGTGGCAGATGCCCTCAGTCGGAATCCCAGCATGGACGACGACGGTATACCAAAGTTGAGGTCATAATTTCAACAGGAATTTGCCAGACTCAATTTAATAATGGTTACCGAAGGCAGTGTGTCGAATCTAGAAATACAACCTACCCTGATGGAAAAGATCAAGGAAACCCAGCACGGACACCCCAGCATTGAGGGCATAAAAAGGAAAGTAAGTTTGGGCAAAGCCTTAGAATTCAACATAGATGAGCAAGGAATATTGTGGTACAGAGACAGACTTTGTGTACCAAATATCAAGGACCTCAAACAACAGATTTTGGCTAAAAGTCACACAGCTCCGTATTCAATCCACCCTGGAGGGACAAAAATGTACAAAGACCTTCAGGAAAATTTTTGGTGGCACGGTATGAAGAGAGATATAGCCACGTTCGTTACATGCTGTGACTCTTTTCAACATATCAAGGCCGAGCACCAGAAACCAGCCTGGCAGTTACAGCCAAACAAGATACCCGAGTGGAAGTGGGACGAGATCAGAATGGACTTTATCGTTGGACTGCCACGGTCACGACACGGAAACGATGCCATATGGGTCATAACCGACAGATTAACCAAAGTGGCACATTTTATTCCGGTGAAGACAACTTACACCACTTAGAGACTGGCCAGACTTTATCTTGCCCGTATCGTCTGCCTACATGGAGTCCCAAAGACTATCATCTCTGATAGAGGCACACAGTTCGTCTCTAGATTTTGGGATCACCTGCAACAGGCACTAGGAACCCAACTAGCATTCAGTACCGCATACCATCCCTAGACTGAGGGGCAGACTGAACGCGTAAACCAAATCTTAGAAGACATGCTGAGAGCCTGCGTCCTCACCTACGGAACCAGTTGGGAAGAAAGTTTGCCATATGCAGAGTTCGCATACAACAACAGCTATCAAGCCAGCTTGCAAATGGCATCCTTTGAAGCTCTATATGGGAGAAGATGTCGTACCCCGCTGAATTGGTCAGAGATCGGAGACAGCCATATCTTCGGCCCAGATATGCTCAAGGAGGCCGAGGAGAAAGTTAAGACGATTAGAGATCGACTCAAAATAGCTCAAAGTTGGCAAAAGAGTTATTACGACCGAAAGCATCGGGAAATCAGTTTTGAACCCGGAGAATTGGTATATCTAAGAGTTTCTCCTATGAAGGGTCTGCAGCGATTCAGGATTAAGGGAAAGCTAGCACCAAGATTCATCGGACCATTTCATATAGTGGCCCGAAGAGGCACGATAGCCTACCAGCTAGACCTACCCAGAGATTTATCCGGTATCCACAATGTGTTTCACATCTCGCAGTTGAGAAAGTACGTGAGCAACCCAGAGAAGAAAGTGTCACATGAAAATATTGATGTACAACCAGACCTCTCCTACCGGGAGCGTCCAATAAAAATATTAGAAGAGTCCGAGAGGAGGACCCGACAGAAAACCCTAAAGTTTTTCAGAGTTCAGTGGAGCAATCACACCGAGAATGAAGCAACCTGGGAGAGCGAGAATTTTCTCCGAACAGAACCCCACACCTGTTTAAGGATCAGCTGAAATCTCGGGGACGAGATTTTTCCTAAGGGGGTAGGTGCTGTGCCACTCCAAAAAATTTGTGGTTTTTGTTTTCAAAAGGAGCCTTGCTTGGTTTGAAGAAGGTCATTTTAAACCCTTCTTAAAAACCCTCTTATAAGTTTGCTCCCTCAAAAATCTTTTCTTGGATTTAGTTTCTTTTAAAAAGAAAACCTTTTGTTTTGGGGCTTTCTTTTGATTTTGATCCATTCTTGTTTACCATGCCTCTATGGTAAAACTTCCCCAAAAACCCCTCCTCCCACTTGGGTATAACCCAAACATTTTGTCCAAACTAATAAAATCCATTTTTGGATTTTATTCCAATTATTTCTCTTCCCAAAATAATTCTGTCTTTTCTTTTGAGCCTAGGTGATTTGCAAAGCAAGTACCCTAATGCTTTTGATTTTTGACCTCAACTCAACACCCCTGGATAGTCCTTTGTACCCAAAACCTAGAACCATCTTGATCCACTCTTCTTCTTTTCAAAAATTTCAAATTTCACTCTCTGCAAGTTTGGACCAGATTTGGCAAATTTGGTGAAATTCATATCTACACTTCTCCAAAAATACCACAAAAATTCAGGCAACCTCTAGTTGCAATGAGAGACCACTCCACCAAAAATCAGCTCAAGGAAAAATCCCTACATGCCAGAATCATTCTGTTGAACACTTGGCATGCACTGTTTTTGTTCATATTCAATAGATTCAGACTTTCAGTGTCGTTTCTCCGACAGAACTTCAGTCACATGCCCACTGTGCATTTGGCTCGATGCTCGCAGACCCACCCTCTTGTCCGGAGCTCCACACGCGCGCTTGGCGCCTTCCTGGCATTGGTGGCGCCCTGGCCCGCCTGCGCCGGCGTCCTTTGCGGCGGCTGAACCACCGTAATGGCCGACGGGGGACAACACCGCGGCAGACCGCCGTTCGGCGCCGCCCAATCCTCCTGGTAGCTCCACGTGGCCACCTCCTTGCCAGCGCACGCATGCAGCACCGTCGCCGTGGCCTGGCATGCGCAGAGCGCATTCTCTGCTGCCGATGGGCCGTGCTGCCATTCCGTCGAGGGCAGGCCGTAACCATCCCTCCCGTGCTGAGTTGGACCCTGAAATGGCACCACTGCTCCACCTAGGCGATGCTCAAGCTCCTAAGCCGACCGGCCCGCCACAGCGCCGCCGTAATCACCCACTGGACTTATTCGTTCACGGCAACCGCCTCGAGCCGGCTATAAATAGCACCCCCCGAGCTTGCTCTCGCCCCTGCACAACTCCACCACCTCACTAGACCCCGCCTAGCCACTAGGAGAGCCTCGAGGGGCCTTTCTTCTTCGACTCCGGCCACCTCCATCTGCCTCAGGCTCCGGCAACATTCTCTCCAGTGAGAACTTCTCCGCCGCCCTGCTCTTGCCTGTAGCCACGTACCACCTCCAGTAGGCTAACCCCCACTTCAATTTGAACACCGCAGCTCCCTCCGGCGAGATCCACAACTGCCCGAACTGCCATCCGCCGGAGCAAGGGCCGCCGTCGACACAGTGCTCGCCGGCGACCACCACCACCACCCACAGACGCGGAAAGGTGCACTGATCACGAACGTAACCCCCGATCACCTTGCCTCGCCGTGGATCGCCGCCGGCGACCACCGCACCTCTCGGGCACCATCGCACCCTATTTTCCCCATTTGAAAGTTCAAACCTGATAGGTGGAGCCCGCCTGTCAGCCTCTCAGTCGTTTCTTTTAAACGAACCGTTTTCTGTTTTTTCGCAGAACCCCCTGGAAGCCTTCTGTTTCATTACAGCTGGGTCCTTGGACCAAAACTCTTATAACTTTTAAAAAGAAAATGATATTTGATTGATTCTTTTTCTGTCATCTTTATTTTTCTGTCTAGTTTTTTTTCATGTTTATTTGAAAAATATTTGGAACACATTTCTGTACAATCACGGTATTTACGTTAGGTACGTATCTTTTCTTATACCGTAGATACCGGAGGAGGTGGCGGAGCCGCAAACTTCACACAGTTAAACTCCGACTACTCCGAACCAGGCAAGCAAGTTTGAACCCTTGATATGATGAGTGTTTGTTGCATGTTTGCATTTTAGTATAGTCATGGCATGCTTATGAACATTCCTTTGAATGTTATATTTCATGCACATTAGTGGAAAGTAAGTTTCGGAGAGCATTATGTTGTTGGATACATATTTGCATGGCCATGTGATGGCATGAGGATGGGTAAGATGGCAGTGTTGTGACATGCCAGTCTTATGCCAGATTATTTGACTTTCGTGTCATCGTGAAACAGATCACATTTCCATTCATTCCTTCCCGTACTATCACATGTTTTACGAAAGGAATATGGCTTGGTAAGTTGCAAATCATTTTCCTGGTACACACCAAATAGAGAGGCCGGGGTGAGGGTTCCATGCCCTTGGATTAAAGCCCGTCATCCGGTCAGGGGGCATGGGTGTTTCTGGTTGGGACCGAGAGGGGGGCACCCCTTAGAGCGCGCGTATAGAAATTTGATCCCATGCTATTCGAGGTTGTGACCTCCCCGTCTCAAAGTTTTTCTTGGACGTTATCCAGGGTGATTCCTGGCATCGTGAGGTGAAATGAGTGTGTACTACTTAAATGTGTTTCTACTAAAATACCATAAACAGAACTAGTCCATTCGTGACTACGGAAATCCGTTGGCTGTGGTCAGTTCATCCAAACTCTGCAGAGTCACAAATCTTTCAATTATCTTGTACTTTGTTCAAGTACTATATTCATCTTATCTTGTCAGGTTTCAACCTCAGTGACAGACCTCCAGTGAAATTCATGTGTGATAAATCCGGTTAAAAGATTATTCTTGTGGATGGACTAATCTTGTTATTTACTTTTGTTGTAAGCCCTGTCTGTGATGTTGCTGAGACGTCCGACGGTGGCATACTTGTATTTACATTTATTGTAAGCCCTGTCTGCGATGTCGCTCAGACGTCCGACGGTGGCATAATTGTATTTACTTTTATTAAAGCCCTTTATGTGATGTCGCTCAGACGTCCGACTGTGGCATTTATTTTAAAGCCCTTTATGTGATGTCGCTCAGACGTCCGACTGTGGCATTTCTTTTAAAGCCCTTTATGTGATGTCGCTCAGACGTCCGACTGTGACATTTCTTTTAAAGCCCTTTATGTGATGACGCTCAGACGTCCGACTGTGGCATTTCTTTTAAAGCCCTTTATGTGATGTCGCTCAGACGTCCGACTGTGGCATTTCTTTTAAAGCCCTTTATGTGATGTCGCTCAGACGTCCGACTGTGGCATTTCTTTTAATGCCCTTTATGTGATGTCGCTCAGACGTCCGACTATAGCATTTCTTTTAAAGCCCTTTATGTGATGTCACTCAGACGTCCGATTGTGGCAATTCTTTTAAAGCCCTTTATGTGGTGTCGCTTAGACGCCCGACTGCGGCATGTGCTTTATTTGTTTACCTTTCGAGGTGTCGCTCCAGACACCCGATCGGTTTTCATTTTTTTGTTTACTTATCAAGTCATGCATAAATATTATTATTGTTGTACGAGCATCATTTTTATTCGTGACGCATTCATGCATTCATTGATTATATCTTTTGTCTGAACTGTCTTGCGAGTACTTTCAAAGTACTCACCTGGCTTGTTGATTTGGCCAGATGTTGATGAAGGCGATCTCATGGATGAAGAGTTTGATAGCGACTGCGACACCTAGAGGAGTCCCAGTCAGTCCCGTGCGATCCTGTTTTGGTCACTATATTATCCGCTTCCGCAACCCCAGAAATAAATTCATCGAGCCTCACCTCGACACTCGATGAGCTGCCAGTTAGGAGTCAAGTTATCCACCACTTTTTACCTCGAGCTAGTAGCATGCCACCACATCCCTGTGTCATAACTGCCCTTATGTAAGATATTGGCGAGTTTGTATTAAATTGTTGAGCAGCCTCAGCTCAACCCTGTAATATATTTAATGCTACTGGTCCTCTGTTCATCAAGTATTTGTCTACCAGTGAGGATGACTTTTCCTATACTGGGATTTAAAGATCGATTTTCTCAATAATTATTTATTAAAAAAGTCGGTCGTGACAAAAAATGGAGATTTGTCAGTCCTTCTGAGCTGAAGTTAGTTTATTCTTGTGGGGAGTAATGTAACTATCCTTCAACTGCTGCTTCTAATGAGAAGATAGACAGGGCTTCTTCATACTGGCATAACTGGAACTAGTCACTTCACGTAGTGCATATTCTTCTTCAGAGTAAGATGATCCTATTGTGCAAAGACAAGAGGACAACTAAATGCTAGCATCCCTGTTTGCTCGAAAAAAAGGATAGGAAATATTTAAAACAGCACAGATGAAGCACTTCTCAAGGACAATACCACTTTTTCATGACAGTATCTAAACAGTAGCACAACACCAATAGAGATGACAAAGCTCAATCATATGGATGAAATCAGTGGGCGAGTACCAACCTTTGTCAGGAGGCTTATTGTGTAGAGCATACAGATGAAGCACTTCTCTGGAACCATCTGTTGCTATCTACTGTGGTGGCCATGCTTACTATATACTCCTCGATTAGTTTAATGTTTCCAACATCTTCTTGTGCAGTTCCAAGTAGAGATAATTACGTATTACTTTAAGAGTGGCATCAAATCAGTGGCAAAACAATTGCTCGTTCCAGCCATAGCAATAAATTAAGATGCAAAACTATATCATTACTTGTGTCATCACAGTTCCAATGCTTCATTACAGCACCGGGAGTTGATTTTTGTTTTTCTTCCGCTTGTTCTTCCCCTTCATCACTTGGTTCAATAACAGAGAAGCTTCACCTTCAATGTAAGATTTGGCATGTCAATTAGGGAGCACAAGTATAGCACTAAATAATGACATTAATTTTCTGATGAAAGTGGCAAAATACAGGCCAATAGTTGTGAAATATCCTTATCTTACCTCAATGGGATATTACGGTGCACATACAGATTGGAAGTCTTGTCTCCATTTTTGCAGTTCACTAAAATCAAGCAACATTACCGTAAAAGTAGCACAACATATGAAAGCACACTGTAGAATCATGTGAAAGAAGGCTAGTACTGACCTCTCATGATGCGGAATTCAAACAACTCACAAGAAGAAGATATGAACCAAATTTGCCAACACGGATAGGAAGTAAGATCTCCTCTTGTGCAGTTCCACTAAGATCAAGCAATCAAGCAACGTTCTCGGTGTGACATTTTGGTTGAACTGCAAAAACACTCTTAAAACAAAAGTGTTTTGTGCAGTGCAACAAAAGGTCACAATGGCAACGAGGTGAAGTAGATAACCCTGTTTACATAGAGGTGCAAAGGAAACAACTAGTGGTCAATAACGGTGGATGACACAGAAGCCAACAAAAAGAAGCATCTACCTTATCTAAATGGGAAAGAAAGCAAGACAGTAGCATTTCTCAAACGGTGGCATTGATTAATAATAAGAGAGATTATATTAACAATAAAATTCGTTAAACATGTAATTTGCTTTTAACTGTGGCATTGCATCAATTTTCCAGCGGCATTATTAGAGGGTGTTTTTTTATAGGAACATTTTGGTGTAGGGACTAAAAAAACTCTGTGTCAGTCCCATCTAAACCAAACAGGAGGGACTTTTAGGGACTAGAAGTGGGCATTTGGGACTAAAGAAAGAAGACCCCGAGGGAGTCTTTTTGGGACTTTTTCCAACAGTTGCATGTGCCACGCATCGCACCTTGTCTCTATTAGTTCATTACTAGGGGTAACATGGTCTTTTAGCATGTCATTTAATAACCTCTAGTCCATGTTTAGTCCCTGGAACCAAGCAGGTAGGGACTAGGGAGTTTTTAACCAAACAGGGCCTTAGATTAACAACAGCTAAAGAGTTGCACGGGACAGTGGACACACCCGCACCATGTGCATCTACCAATGTACTGTGGTCATGCACGGTCTGTTGCAACAAGGAACAAATAACCAAGGAGCATATTTGTGTTGGTTCTAGTTTTGTTATCTTTAGACACCTTTCCCTATGTGAGTGCAGCAAATCTAGTCCTGCTCAAACTCTACAGCCTTGTCCCCCAAAACAAAAGATCAGTTCGTTACAGATGTGTGTACTGCGTTTGTCATTGTTTTCCCTTTTCGACCAACGTAGGTGCTGGATAGCCAGTCTGTACTAGTACTTTCGCCCCTTCCTTTCCTCTTTGAACCACGTCCTAGATTTATGCGATACAACTTTCCCCACAACTTTCCCCCATTCCTTTCCTCTTTGAACCACGTCCTAGATTCATGCTATACAACTTTCCCCCCATTCCTATCCTCTTTGAACCACGTCCTAGATTCATGCTATACAACTTTCCCCCTTCCTTTCCTCTTTGAACCACGTCCTAGATTCATGGTATACATGCAGCTAGAGCAATGCATGTGGAATAAGTAAATTATACCTTAAGGTTCTTGGGGCATGGTTCGGTGGGCGACGGGACGGTGGCGAAGAAGAAGGGGTCGGAGGCCCTCCCACGCTGCCGCTAGGTGAAAGTGAACAACTGCGCCAGTAGTGGATTCCCTCCCTGGCCGACGGCGACAGCGTTAAGCCTCCTTCCCTTCCCGGCGGTTGGATCCTGCCGGCTCTTTGAGCAGCAGTGAGGGGAGAGAGAGGCCAACGAAGTCTTGTTTAGATCTAGAGAGGGTGAGAGAGTGTGAACAGAGCAACTACAAGCGCCGAGGCTCCAGCGTGTATATATATATACTGGAGAGAGAGTGTGAAGCGTGCAAACCCTAGAAAACAAGCGCCAAGGCTGCAGCTTATACATGGTGAGGTGATTATAGGGTCACTACGAGATCGTATAGCTCCGTATCCATCCATTTTGACCAGTCAAAGAATCCTCCTGGCACAAATTATGCTCAAGTGTAGTTATCGAACCCGAGACCTCAAGTTCGATGAGCGATCAGACTAACCAGCTACACAACCCTCCCGTTATGTTCAATGAGAGGAAAATAACTTTTTATACATTCTTGCATTTGTGTGACAAGCATGCCGTGTTTTTTTGTGTGTGGGAGTCATTGGGATTTAGATCATAATCGTGCCATGTGGCTTTGGTGGTAAGACTATCCACAATGGTGCAGAAATAATGCAGCCTTAGTCACCTTACCTCTCTCCACGTAGTACGTTGGGTCCCACCAGTTAGAGGGTGAAACAAACAAATTAATAAGAAAAATTAAAAGCGTCAGCGGTGTATCTTACCTCACACATCTCGCTACTGCTCGGGAACACTGTCCAATTGATCCCTCTGTTCGCTCACGTACTATTTTAAGTGAATCCTTATTATAACATGCACACAATTTTGGTCACTTGTATTCAACTTAAGTCAGTGTTCCACCGTATCTTGTACTTACTACTCCCTCCGTCTAGGTGTAATAAGTCACGTTAGAAGGTGCAGCGGGACCAAGGTGCATGTGTGTGTGTGTTTAACAGCAGGTGTGTGTTAGAGAGAGCAACATATCGACCTACTCCTACAAAGAGATGGTGTGTAGTGTACGATTTTAGCCACGAGAGTCGGTGCATCCTCTCATTTCTGAGCGTGTTCGATAGGGACACGTGCACAGCTGCCACGCCCGCCCCTGACCAGCCTGGCCCACCCACAGCCCCTCCATCGCCCGCGCGCGCTTCCTGCCCAAAACGGTCAGCGCCGCTCCAAAGAATCGGTGCCGCATTCATGCCCGGGCAGAGCAGACGTGACCTCTCACTGGCGCAAGAGTGATGGTTGCTTCGTCCGTCCAACTTACTGCTGGGTCTATGTGATTTGACGGCTCATTGGTCTTTATTACTGAGGTGGTAGGACTGCTGGATGTCCCACGCTTTCAGCGAAAGGAGGTACTACTAGATTACAATTTTCTCCATTCTTACAGCGGAGGAGTGCAAGAGCAGTGAAAACACGCAGACTCAGTGATTACATGGACCACCTCACACTATCACCATATTTTCTGGACACCGTGTGACACCTAACTCTTTACATAGTACTCCCTCCGTTCATAAATACTAGATGAGTCCCCGCGCGTTACCGTGGAACAGCCGTATATCTCTCTGCGTAAAATTATCGATTTCATAGAACTAAAAAAACTCTATAACCGCATGACAAATGTGGTAGCCAAACTAAAAAAACTCCCATCATCATTTAGATCACCCCATGTAAGGAAAAAAGATCAGCCAACTCCTACTGCATGATGGGATTATATTTTTCTTTTTGACATGTTAATGGGACTTAAAAGCTCACTTACATGCATGCTACCGGTGCATGCCTGCATGCAGACATGTTGATGTGATTTAAAACCCACTAACATGCATGCCACGGTATTTCTGCATGCTTGCATGTGGCTTAGTGCGGAGCCTCTCAACGTCTAGATCAGACGGCTATTATGGACTGATTTAGTTCATCTAACGGCTACATTAATTTGGCGATGTGGCTTGATAACCCACAAGTGTAGGGGATCACAACAGCTTTCGAGGGTAGAGTATTCAACCCAAATTTATTGATTCGACACAAGGGGAGCCAAAGAATATTCTTAAGTATTAGCAGTTGAGTTGTCAATTCAACCACACCTGGATAACTTAGTATCTGCAGAAAAGTATTTAGTAGCAAAGTAGCATGATAGTAATGGTAACAGTGGCAAAAGTAAAGATAAAAGTTTTGTAGTGATTGTAACAGTAGCAACAGAAAAGTAAATAAGCGAAGCACAGTATGTGAAAAGCTCATAGGCATTGGATTAGTGATGGATAATTATGTCGGATGCGATTCCTCATGTAATAGCTATAACATAGGGTGACACAAAACTAGCTCCAGTTCATCAATGTAATGTTGGCATGTATTTAGAATATAGTCATACGTGCTTATGGAAAAGAACTTGCATGACATCTTTTGTCCTACCCTGCCGTGGCAGCGGGGTCCTAGTGGAAACTAAGGGATATTAAGGCCTCCTCTTAATAGAGAACCAGAACAAAGCATTGAGGGAGTCCTAGATTAGGGGGTATCCGGACAGCCAGAATATATACTTTGGCCAGACTGTTGGAGCATAAAGATACAAGACTCAAGACTCCGTCCCGTGTCCGGATGGGACTCTCCTTTGCGTGGAAGACAAGCTTGGCCCTAGCCCCCTCCGTCCAGATATTATATTTCCTTCTTTGTAACCGACTCCGTGTAAACCCTAGCCCCCTCCGGTATCTATATAAACCAGAGGATTTAGTCCTTAGAGGGATGATCACAATCATAATCATCATAGGCTAGCTTCTAGGGTTTAGCCTCTATGATCTCATGGTAGATCAACTCTTGTAACACCCATATCATCAATATCAATCAAGCAGGAAGTAGGGTTTTACCTCCATCGAGAGGGCCCAAACCTGGGTAAACATTGTGTCCCTTGCCTCCTGTTACCATTAGCCTAAGACGCACAGATCGGGACCCCCTACCCGAGATCTGCCGGTTTTGACACCGACATTGGTGCTTTCATTGAGAGTTCCTCTGTGTCGTCGCTGCAAGGTTTGATGGCTCCTCCAATCATCAACAACAACACGGTCCAGGGTGAGACTTTTCTCCCGTGACAGATCTTCGTGTTCGGCGGCTTCGCACTGCGGGCCAATTTGCTTGGCCATCTAGAGCAGATCGACAGCTATGCCCCTAGCCATCAGGTCAGGTTCGGAAACTTGAACTACACGGCTGATATCTGCGGAGACTTGATCTTCAACGGATTCGGGCCTGCACCAGGAGCGCCAGACAGTCACGACGAGCACGGCCTAGACCTGCTGTCAGACAATGCTTGGGATATCGCCCCTGCAGGAGCCTCAGACCTAAATCCGGAGCAGATTGCGTCACATGAGGATGGGTGGATAGACCCCGCCCTAGAGGCCGCACACTCATCGGCGGTAGAGCCAAACACATACTTCACCCCCAAGGAAGCCTGTGACACTGGACCCCCGGACTCATATCCGATTGTAGGTTCCAGTCCACGCGCCTCCAAGCCCACCGAATCTGGTTGGGCTCTGGTAATGGAGTTCACCGCCGCGGATATCTTCCAGCACTCGCCCTTTGGCGACATGCTGAACTCTTTAAAGTCCCTCTCTTTGTCAGGAGACTCTCGGCCAAACTATGTCCGGCTCGAGTGGGAAGCAGGCGACATAGGAATTCGTTGCCCACCCACCACCCACATCATAGCCACTATCGACGATGTAGCAGACATGCTTGACTTCGACTCTAATGATACCGGCGGTATGCACTACAAAAAAAAGACACATCCATGACATTTTTGGCTGAACGAAATTTTTTCTGTCATACATATGACACTTCTATGAAGATAATTGTGAAAAAACCCGGTATCATCATAGATATGGTGGGCTCCTACTTCTATGACAAAAAAATATGACAGAAAATGGGCTTTTCGTCCTGGGCGGGCCGGAGATGCAGCTGCATGACATTCTTTGGGCCGTCCATGACGGAAAAAACCGAGGTAGAAGCGAGGGGGAGGAAAATTTCAGGGAGTTGCCGGTTACGGTGGGAGAGCGATGCGTGTTTTTCTCATATAGGTACGCGCATGTGTGCGAGACGTTGGCTCTAACTGAAGCCGAGCGAGGTGTTGGGCTCTAACTAAACCCGAGCAATTGCACTGCAGGCTACGCGTTACTGAACCCGAGGGATCGATCGATGGCTGTTAACTGAACCCGATGGAGCGATTCCTTCACTACTGCTGCTAATTGAAGCCGATCGATTGGATGAACAGTGAGCATTGCGGGGGGGGGGGGTTGGATGAACAATGAGCAGTGGTGTTTCCTCTGGATGAACAGGAACCCGTGGTGTGGAGGGCTGGATGAACAGTAGACGATGGAGGGGTGGCCGTGGAGGGGTGGTTGAACAGGAACACGTGGTGTGGAGGGCTGGATGAACAGTAGACAGTGGAGGGGTGGCCGTGGAGGGGTGGTTGAACAGGACCCCGTGGTGTGGAGGGCTGGATGAACAGTAGACGGTGGAGGGGTGCCCGTGGAGGGGTGATTTAACAGTAGCCGGTGGAGTAGCGCGCGGTGGAGGCTGGATGAACAGGAGCCCGTGGAGGCTGGAGGAGGTCGACGGTAGCCCGTGGAGGCTGGAGGAGGTCGACGGTGGAGATGAACAGTATCCCGTGGAGTCCCATTTTGCGGGACGCCACACCCCTCCCCTCCCCCCGTTTCAACCGTAGCGCTCCAACACAAGTCCATTTCGTCCGTTTTGTGGTACACCACACCCCTCCCGATCAACAGGACCCCCATTTCGACCGTAGGAGGTCCGTTTCCTCCGTTTTGCGGTATGCCACACCCCTCCCGATCAACAGGGCCCCTGTTTCGACTGTAGGAGCTCTGTTTCGTCCGTACTGCGGTACGCCAGGCCTCGTTTCCATCGCCTGTTCCGTCCAAGCCGGTTGGCTCCCACGCGTTCCGTTGGCTCCCGATGAACACGACGCATTCCGTTGCCTCCCCATGAACACGACGCATTCCGTTGCCTCCCCATGAACACGACGCATTCCATTGCCTCCCCATGAACACGAGCCCTCACCGTACGTATGAGCGACTAGGCGTTCGAGACCCCGCCCGTATGTACACATACGTGGCCGTATTTTCTTTCTTGCACCCTGGCCGCTGTACGTACGTGTACATGCTACGTGCGCGCCTCTACTACAACACGTACGCGCCTCTACTACGACACGTGCGCGCCTCTACATCGACCAGTATATATGTACGTACAAGTTCGCGACCAGAATGACAATGCTACGTACGCTTCGACCAGGTGGGTCCTGACTGTCAGGCAGTTCCTTGCGTGCGAAAATGTAGCTGGTGGGTCCCAGCAGTCAGAGGGGCGAATCGTTTTTTTCCCCGGACGCACTTCCTTTGCGTGCGATGATGTAGCTGGTGGGTCCTAGCAGTCAGGGGGGCGAATCATTTTTTTTGCCCGGACGCACTTCCTTGCGTGCGAAGAATGTAGCTAGTGGGTCCCAGCAGTCAGGAGGGCGAATCGTTTTTTTTTGCCCGGACGCACTTCCTTGTGTGCGAAGGTGTAGCTGGTGGGTCCCAGCAGTCAGGGGGGAAACATTTTTTTCGTGAAATATGGTGGCCCGTCCGATGGGTCCCCGCTGTCAGGTGGAGGATTAATTATTTTGCGCGTAATAAGGAGGCACTTCCTTGCTGCGGCCGTGGACCCAGCTGCCAGCCTCTCCACGTACAGTCCACGTCCGATGGAAGTCGTTCCTTGACCATGTTGATAGCGCCGCGCCGAGAGCACCACGGCGGTGGACAACGGCAAGGCCTAGGAAGGGGACGACTTGGAGCCGGGGAAGACGCAGCAGTGGATGCCCATGCGAAGAGGAGTACGAGGGTTCACTGGTTCGACTGCGGTGTGAGGCTACTGTCGCCGTAGATTAACAGGGGGTGTGGGTGAATAGAGGGATGGCTTGGCCAGCGATGGGAGTAGTAGGGGGCGGTGAGGCCTCCGCGGCATCACAGCCGGCCATGGGAGGCAGGAGCACGCGGCACGACCGGCGCTGGTTTGGGGAGCTGGAGCAAGAAGACCAGAGGTTGAAGAAGCACTACAACCGTTGGATGAACATCATATGGTAACAGGAGCTAGAATCGTTCATATTGACTAAGTTGACAAAGTCCTCCGTCCCTGTCAACTTGGTAGGCCCACAAGTCAGCCTCCCAGTATGCTGGGTTCCACCTGGCAGGGGGTATTCATTTTTTTGTGCGTCATAAGGAGGCACTTCCTTGCGTGCGAAGATAGCTGGTGGGTTCGACAAGTCAGCGGGGGGCACATTTTTTCGCGAAATACAGAGGCCCTTCCGGTGAGTTCTAGATGTCAGGTGGAGGAATCATTATTTTGCGCGTAATAAGGAGGCATTTCCTTGTGTGCGGCCGTGGACCCAGTTGTCAGCCTCTCCACGCACAGCCTACTTACGATGGTGTCGTTCATTGACCACATTGACCATGTTGCGCCGAGCACATCACGACGGCGAGGCCCCGGACAGCAACGAGTCGGAGATGGGAAGACGCGGTTGTAGAGTCGCAGACGGAGAGGTGTACGAGGGTTAACTGGTTCTAGTGCAGTGTGGTTTGGCAGTCGGTGGAGAAGAACATGAGGTGTGGAGGGTTGGAGGGATGGCCTGGCGAACGGTGGAGTAGCGCTTCATAGCGAAGCGTGCTAAGCAAAGCTGCTAGCAGCAGGAGGTGGGAAGTGGTCCCGGCGGTGCTGGAGGAAGAAGACGAGAGATTGAAGATGGATGCCGGCCGTTGGATGTAAATCCAATGACTAACATGTCAGAATCATTTGTTGACTAAATTTACAACGACTTGCGTTGGCTTCGACCTATTGGCCCACATTTCAGCCTCCAAAAATGTTGCACGTATTCAACCCATTTTTTCAGAATTTATAGTCTTTTTTTGCGCGGTAGAATTTACAGTCAATTTGATCTTTTTTTGAATTACAGCCATTAGCTGGGTTGGGTGAACAATTAATGTAGCTTTCATGCGGCCCATTTATTTTATTTCCTAAATAATTACAGGCCATTTGCACTTTATCTAGATACACGATTTTGCTGGGCTGATTCTAATTATAATGTTGGGTTGGGCCAGCAATGTTATCAAAAAATAAAAAAGGGCTGAGCATTTTGTTATAAATATATTTAAATAATAAGTGATATTATTACATTCGTCCTTAAATCTTACCAAGCTTTTGTACAGAATCACTAGGATTTTCGTGCCAAAACAATCCAGGATTTTATTTGTTAAGAAATTATTTTTATAAGTTAATAAGATGTGGGATATTGTTTTCTTACATATATAAGTATCTGTTAAATATATGATGACAATAAAAATAATATATAATAACATATAAAATAATATATATATATATATATATATATAATATATAGTTAAAAGGGAAACATAAGTTGTACGTGGCATTCCTATTCTTATATAGAATATCCCTATTTGCACAAGTAGAGATAATTACATATTACTTTAAGAGTGGCATCAAATCAGTGGCAAAACAATTGCTCGTTCCAGCCATAGCAATAAATTAAGATGCAAAACTATATCATTACTTGTGTCATCACAGTTCCAATGCTTCATTACAGCATCGGGAGTTGATTTTTCTGTTTTTCTTCCGCTTGTTCTTCCCCTTCATCACTTGGTTCAATAACAGAGAAGCTTCACCTTCAATGTAAGATTTGGCATGTCAATTCGGGAGCACAAGTATAGCACTAAATAATGACATTAATTTTCTGATGAAAGTGGCAAAATACAGGCCAATTGTTGTGAAATATCCTTATCTTACCTCAATGGGATATTACGGTGCACATACAGATTGGAAGTCTTGTCTCCATTTGTGCAGTTCACTAAAATCAAGCAACATTACCGTAAAAGTAGCACAACATATGAAAGCACACTGTAGAATCATGTGAAAGAAGGCTAGTACTGACCTCTCATGATGCGGAATTCAAACAACTCACAAGAAGAAGATCTGAACCAAATTTGCCAACACGGATAGGAAGTAAGATCTCCTCTTGTGCAGTTCCACTAAGATCAAGCAATCAAGCAACGTTCTCGGTGTGACATTTTGGTTGAACTGCAAAAACACTCTTAAAACAAAAGTGTTTTGTGTAGTGCAACAAAAGGTCACAATGGCAACGAGGTGAAGTAGATAACCCTGTTTACATAGAGGTGCAAAGGAAACAACTAGTGGTCAATAACGGTGGATGACACAGAAGCCAACAAAAAGAAGCATCTACCTTGTCTAAATGGGAAAGAAAGCAAGACAGTAGCATTTCTCAAACGGTGGCATTGATTAATAATAACAGAGATTATATTAACAATAAAATTCGTTAAACATGTAATTTGCTTTTAACTATGGCATTGCATCAATTTTCCAGCGGCATTATTCGAGGGTGTTTTTTTATAGGAACATTTTGGTGTAGGGACTAAAAAAACTCTGTGTCAGTCCCATCTAAACCAAACAGGAGGGACTTAAAGATAAACTCATAGAAAAGGGGTCTGTCGATAGATGTCCTAATTAACATAGCCGGCTTTACCTAGATGGCAGCCGAGTAGTCACTGTTCATGCATGTGCCCCCAATGACTAGCCCAACTCAGTTGTCGCTATTTAACCCTCGCAGTGATCCAAAGCACATGACACATGATTTTGCGAGATGACAAGCAACCTTTTTTTAGATTTCTCACCACAACTACAGCCATGTACAACATAGCCTGCACGATATGTAGACGATAGCCAATCCAGGCGTGTCTGCTAGAGTCTGGTCACATGCATGGACGAACTGATCTTCCATGTCTTGCAGGGATCATCCAGGCACCAACGTAGTACAACACTTCTCTAGTACTATCGCTCGTCTCCCTCTTCTATTAAGTCACCCGACTTGCGGGGCCGGGGAGTGTGCCTATGGTCGGTTCTCAATTGACGTCCCACATATGTGTGCGAATGCAATATGACGCGCGTTCCATTCGGAGAGCAGCGTGCCAGACCAACCGACCGTCTGGGGTGCGACGCGAACACGACGTGCGTGCTGTATAGTCCGTACATGTGTACCGCCGTTTTCTAGACGATTTGCTCCATGGTGTGGGCGCAATCCATGGATACAAAATTAGTATACTGTATACTATTTAAAAGTCGAGGGCGGGGCTTTTCCTGCCCGGTAGGCGGCGGGACAGTTCCGCCTAGTCGGTTCGACAGAGACGCGAGAAGACGAGGGAGTAGGCTGCTGCAAATGTAGGGTTGTGTGATTTAACAGCGAGTTACTGCTGGACAGGCGGGGCCCCGTGATTTGACTTGCCATTATCATTTTAACTGTGGCGCTACGACCGGCGTGAGTCTCCCGATTCCTGACCACCTCCATACAGGTGCCTCTCCCAATGCTCCACCATGTAGTAGTAGAGGCTGGCTCTTGCATGAGAGCCCACTTCTCCACTTATTCCTTGCCTCTTTTTCCTCCACATATGCAAAAATGCCATGTAAAGCGCACCCTCCGTCTAGGTGTGTAAGTCATCTTATGAAAATCAAATAATCCCAAAACACTTAGGCGCGGTGCATTAAATTCTACCTCGTTTCTTGTTTCTGTACATATCAACCAATAAGAGATAAAGGGTGTGCATGCTTTTAATGACTTGAGACTATCAAACACGACATGCAGTGGTTAGGTCATTGCATGAAATACTATTAATTAGCAAATAAACGTTAACGTTTCCCGTTTTCTCCTCCTCCTTGGTCACGGTGCACAGCCTAAGATGGTATTGTACTTACTTGCTCCTACAGGTGCTTAAGCTTGCCACATAGGCATAAAGTCTGATGTGCAAGTTAATCAAGAAGAGAGAGACTAGTTTGGTGACCCAAGGAAGAAACGGTGCTAAGCGCGTGTACCAAGGTGAAAAGACAATTTTGAGTCTATAGCTAATTAAATGAAGCAAACTTAGCAACACCATTTCATTGGAAGAGGTCACTCCTTGGCAAATGCAATAAATACTAGTACTCCCTGTGTCCCATTATATAAGAACGTTATTGACACTACACTAGCTAGTGTCAAAAACGTTCTTATATTATGGGACAGAGGGAGTACGAAGAAGGAGATAGAGAGGAGTAAAGAGAATACACTTATAGCCAACCTTATAGCCAACCTTGTTGTAGTATGAGTGACTAAGCGATGACTATGTATGACATGCCAACATCAGATAGCCTAACGCACCGTGTTAAATCTCCAAGGGCGCGACCACGCGAGCGACGCGACGGTCGTGGTAGGCGCGACCATGATACGGGCTACTGGCAGCCCTTGGATCTGAGATCAAACGGTCGCATGCTAAGTTGCTGAAAATTTTAAGAATAACCCTCCAGGATAGGATATTCACCCATAGGTCTAGAATCACGCCATGCAACCGTTCGATCTCAGATCCAAGGGCTCTCAGAAGCCCGTATCATGGGAGAATGGAAAGCCACTACCCTGCGGTTCGCACGCTGGCAGTTTTCTCCTACTCTTTCCCGCACGTCCTTTAATACTACAGCGGTTCGCTCCTAGTTGTCCCGTCCATTCACATTACGGCATTTCCACTAAACCTAACCCTCCTCCCAAATCCATGGCGTCCCAAATCTCCCCAATCGGCGGTGAGTACAAGGTTAGAAACATCACCGGCGATGAGTTCGACGTCATCTACACCCGTACTTCCGCGACGATGAAAGGATGCCTTTCTCGCTTCAGACGCATGTTCGAAAACTCACATGATGAGTGGGTCGCTGGGCTAGATGTTGAGTACACCACAGTCCTGTGATGAGAGAAGGATCTAAAGGACGAAGAGAGGAAGAAGCCTGCTGTGATCCAGGTTTGCGTACATAATGTTTGCTTGGTCTACCACATATGCCATGCCGATGTTGAGTGCCAGGATTTTAAGAACTTACTCGAGGACAAAACAGTCAAATTCGTTATTGTAGACTTTAAAAATGACAAAGAAGTCCTGCGTCGGATAGGCCTCATTGTAGGCAACCCCTTCGACCTCCAGAAGAATTGGCTGGTGCCCTCTCGTTAGCCCTCAATGCTGACCCTGGCAGGAGCCATGGTTCATCCTTCGTACCGCAAACTGGAGAAACCTCATTACACGTTTCATCGTCATGCATGGCAGCAGAATGTGCTAGATATAGACCACATCCAGTATGCTGCAATGGATGGCTACCTTTGTTTCAATATCTACAAGGGTTGGATGAAGAGCAACAACCAAGTTGGCGGTTCAAGCAAAGAAGTATCGGCCAAGAGGAAGAGGGACAAGGACGAAGTCGAGGACGTGGATGAGGACTCCGAGTAAGGTGGCAGTGTCGTTGCTCATGGTGGTTCTAAACTTCTAATGCAGTGTCTACCGGATTAGTTGCATAGTTTAATTTCAGGTGTGCTTAGTTTAATTTGAGGGGTGTGTTGTGCTGAGCCCCCAGCAGAACTATGTTATGTTTCTTCTCGTTACTTTAACTCTTCAGTATGTACATACTAGTACTAGTATTCCTTTAATAGAATTTAGCACCCCAATTAAGCGCATACTAGCTTTTTTAGTAGTACTATATGCATAATTTGGCGACGAGCGCTCTCTATATATACCACCTTTTTTTTAAATTTCAATTTTTGCTCCATGGCACAATCCATCGATAGTGGAGTACTACTGTACAAAAGTATACATTTTTTAAAAGGCTAGCGTACTGTTCATCACATATATATATAGCGAGTTAAATTATCAACCTAGAACGACGTGCATGCCATGTAGTAAACCGATCCGGAGGAAGTATAGTAAAAATGAGGTGATTTTACCCAGCAATCGGCGGGGGAGCATGGCCTGTCATGCGGCCCCACGTGTCATGATGTACCAAGGCGATGCGCGTGTCCCTCTTGAGGCAGAAGCAATACTAGCACGTGGTTTGAGATGATGTCGAACCGAAGTGTGAAATAATGGTTGCTTCATCCGTCTTGGAAGGTGCGGCATTGTGATTTGACGTCTCATTGCTCATTACTAACACTGGGCCGGTACGAGTGGGATGCGTCCCCCCTGCTGTTCTGTACTATTATTTCATGCTTGACACGTCGACCCGGTTGCACATGAGATGACCCCCACATCCTTTGTCAAAATAAACAACACCCCAATCAATGCATTTCACTCTTCCATGCATCGGATGGGCACCTTTCTTGCTCCTACATGTGCTTAAGCTTGCCACATAGGCATAAAGTCTGATGTGGCAAGTTAATCAAGAAGAGAGAGACTAGTTTGGTGACCCAAGGAAGAAACGGTGCTAAGAGCGTGTACCTAGGTGAAAAGACAATTTTGAGTCTATAGCTAATTAAATGAAGCAAACTTAGCAACACCATTTCATTGGAAGAGGTCACTCCTTGGCAAATGCAATAAATACTAGTACTCCCTGTGTCCCATAATATAAGAACGTTTTTGGCACTACACTAGTGTCAAAAATGTTCTTATATTATGGAACGGAGGGAGTACGAAGAAAGAGATAGAGAGGAGTAAAAAAATACATTTATAGCCAACCTTATAGCCAACCTTGTTGTAGTATGAGTGACTAAGTGATGACTATGTATGACATGCCAACATCATATAGCCTAACGCACCGTGTTAAATCTCCAAGGGCGCGACCGTGCGAGCGACGCGACGGTCGTGGTAGGCACGACCATGATACGGGATGCTGGCAGCCCTTGGATCTGAGATCAAACGGTCACATGCTAAGTTGCTGAAAATTTGCAGAATAACCCTCCAGGATAGGATATTCACCCATTGGTCTAGAATCACGCAATGCAACCGTTTGATCTCCGATCCAAGGGCTCTCGGAAGCCCGTATCATGGGAGAATGGAAAGCCACTACCCTGCCGTTCACACGCTGGCAGTTCGCTCCTACTCGTCCCCGCACGTCCTTTAATACTATGGCGGTTCGCTCCAATTCGTCCCGTCCATTCACATTACGGCAGTTCCACTAATCCTAACCCTCTTGCCAAATCCATGGCGTCCCAAATCTCCCCGATCGGCGGTGAGTACAAGGTTAGAACCATCACCGGCGATGAGTTCGACGTCATCTACACCCGTTCTTCTCGATGGTGAAAGGATGCCTTTATCGCTTCACACGCATGTTCGAAGACTCACATGATGAGTGGGTCACCGGGCTAGATGTTGAGTACACCATATGTAACCCCCCGGTTTCGATGCACCAGGTGTCACCCAGTTATTCACCGTTATTGCCATGTCATTTTCTTGCGTGTTGCATTTTATCATGTCATCATGTGCATCTCATTTTGCATACGTGTTCGTCTCATGCATCGGAGCATTTTCCCCGTTGTCCGTTTTGCAATCCGGCACTCCTATGCCCTCCGGCGTTCCCCTTTTGTCTCATGTTGTGAGCGGGTGTTAAACTTTCTCGGAATGGACCGAGGTTTGCCAAGCGGCCTTGGTATAGCACCGGTAGACCACCTGTCAAGTTTCATGCCATTTGGAGGTCGTTTGATGCTCCAACGGTTAACCGGTTAACCGCAAAGGCCTCTTTTGTGTGCAGCCCAACACCCCTACAAAGTGGCCCAATAACCCATCCAAACCCACTCCATGCTCTCGGTCGTTCGACCACGATTGCGTCGCCGAAAACCGCTCCTCATTTGGAGTCTCCTAGCTCCCTCTACCTATATATATGTGCCCCTTCCCGAATTTTCGCGCAGTCCAAACCCTAGCCAAACTCCTCCCCGCCGCCGGACATGTCCGCCTCTGCGCCGGACGTGTCCACCGCCGCCGCCACGTCACTCCGACAAATCGGGTCGCGCCACCTCACCCCAGCGGCCGCTCCCAGCCAACGAGAGCGCGCCACGTCAGCCCCGCCGGCTCTCCTCTCTCTCCTCCCACCGCCGTGGCCCGCCCGACCCACGGCCTGCCCGCCCCGGGCCGCAACTGGGCCCCGCGAGCCTGCGCGCACCGCCCGTCTTCCCTGCCGCCAGTGAGCATTGCCGCCGTCCTCCGCCGGTACCGCCCCGCCACCGCACCGGCGCGGCCCCGTCGCTCGCGCCGCCGCCGGATCTGGCACCTCCCTCGCCGGCCACCACCATCACCCTGCGTCGCCCGCCGTCCCCGAGCTGCCGCCTGTCGCCGCCACCTCCACGCGCGCCTCGCGCCCCGCCCCTCGTCACCGGAGACAAGCCCCGGCCGCCCCGCGCGCCCTGCGCCAGTGCTCCTGCCATCGCCTGAAGCTCCGCCATCGGTCGTCGCTGCTCCCCTCGACGGGATCCGGCCGGGTCCGACATGGCCCCACCGACCCCGACCCCGCCGTCGCCGAATCCGGCCTCCCCGGCCCCGTCCCCGACTTCTCTGGCCGTCGGCGGCTCAGATCCGGCGAGATCCGCCGCCGCATCGAATTCCGTGCAGCCCGAGGTTGACCCCCGAATATCCCACTAAGTCCCTCAGTTTTGCATATTCTGGTGCCTATTTTGCCATACAATATCTCCTAGCATACTGCTCCATTTTGCGTGCATTATATATCAAAATATTCGCCATAAGATGTTCTTCATTTCATTACATTGTGCCGTGTTCATTTGAGATCATCTTGATGCCCTAATCACCGTTGCAAGAGTGCTATATGATGTTAATCTACTGAAACTGTTATAACGTGGTGATTTGTCATTTTTGTTGCATTTGATATGTGCATCCTATGAGCATGAGCTCTACATGTGTTTTGTACTACATCATGCCGTCTTTATAGTGGTGCCATCCATGTATTTTTGTGGGTCTTGTAGTGAGTGCATCGAGCTCGTGAAGTAGGGTACTTGCTGTTTCTGTTTTGATAGTCTGAATCTGTTACAACATGATGCTATGTAAACCTGCTGCTACCAGTCATTCTATGCATAATCTGGAGATGTTCACTAAGGATGTTTTGTTATAAATGTCATGATCTATCCATTAATGCCCCTGGTTGAATTTATAGCCTCCTGTAGCTTGTTGTAATCATGCTCCAAAGTTGCTAAATAATGTTGCTGTCAGCCTGTTAACATTAAGTTCAGTTTTGCCATGTGTTTTGCTAGTGATCCATGCACCCTATGAACTTGTTCTTTCCATGCTTAGCTTCATAAATATGTAATCTTACTGTTGGTTGCCTTGCCATGCCATGTATTGCTCTGTGGTGAGTGGTTCAAGTTCACCAACGTGCCTACTTATTGTTGTTCCTGCCATGTCTGAATCTGTCATATAACTTGCCATGTTTACATGGGTGCCATCATATTTTCTGTGCCCTTTTGGCTCATGGTCAGTAAGGGACTTTTGTTATATGAGAATAGTAGATTCCTGCCATGCCTTTATTTGCCATGTTAAGTTCCTGCAGCATGTTGTTTGATAGCTCTAAACATTGCAACCTGATGTTATTTCTGCTAATGACTGAAACTGTTATTATTTGCAATCTTGCCATGTCCTTTTGAGCATGTTCTAGTGATTTCTGAAGATAGCTCAGTGTTCATGTTTTGTCATGCTTTACCTGTACTTCATGATCATGCCTTTTGTTCTTATGTTGGAGTGCTGTAGCTTGTTGTTTTGATTCTTGTAAGATGCCTAGTTGATGTTTTGGACAGTTTGTTGCTATAACTTGTATAGAGTGTATGTGTTGCACCGTTGCTCCATTTTGAGTGTGCTCCATATGAAACTTGCTTGATTTTGCATGTAGCTTCATATTATCATGTTGCATCCTTGTTTTGAGGTGTTTGCTTGATGTTTGAATGAATTTTTGCATTAATGCCATGTTTAACTTGTTTTGCTCATATCTTCTAGGCCGTAGCTCCGAATTAAATGAACTTTATATGTAACTTGACTAGAATCTCGTGTAGATCATCTTGGTGCATTTTAACTTGCTGTTTAAAAACTTCAACTCAATGTTTGTTCAGATCTGTACCAATTTCGAAATTTGCATATGAGGACTTACCGGAATTGTTATATGTTGTTTCCGGCCTCATTTAAACTTGTTTTGATGTGTTGCTCTTGTATGCATCATCTCTTGCCATGAGTAGCCTGATCTAGTTTTGTCATGCATCATACTTGGTTGAGCATCATGTCATGTATATGTGTGGTGTCTTTACTATGTTGTGTGCTTCTTCTCGATAGTTCCTGTTTCGTTGCGATCGTGAGGATTCGTTCGTCTACGCTTGGTTCGTCTTCGTGGCTTCATCTTCTTCATCGACTCATTCTTCTTCCTAGCGGGATTTCAGGCAAGATGATCGTCACCTTGGATCTCATTACTATCATTGCTTTGCTAGTTGCTTCGATCTATCTCTATGCTGCGCTACCTATCTTTTGCTCTTCAAGCCTCCAAAATTGCCATGTCAGCCTCTAACCTTTTCACCCTTCCTAGCAAACCATTGCTTGGCTTTGTTACTACTTTGCTCAGCCCCTCTTATGGAGTTGTTAGTTGCAAGTGAAGTTGAAGATTGCCCCATGATGGACAGGATTATGTTGGGATATCACAATATCTCTTATTTAATTAATGCATCTATATACTTGGTAAAGGGTGGAAGACTCGGCCTTATGCCTGGTGTTTTGTTCCACTCTTGCCGCCCTAGTTTCCGTCATACCGGTGTTATGTTCCCGGATTTTGCGTTCCTTACGCGGTTGGGTGATTTATGGGACCCCCTTGACAGTTTGCTTTGAATAAAACTCCTCCAGCAAGGCCCAACCTTGGTTTTACCATTTGCCTCACCTAGCCCTTTTTCCCTTGGGTTTCCGGAGCCCGAGGGTCATCTTTATTTTAGCCCCCCTGGGCCAATGCTTGTCTAAGTGTTAGTCCGAACCGAGTAGACTGCGGGTCCCCCTCGGGGAAACACGAGGGCTGGTTTTACTCGTAGGATGTCTCATCCGGTGTTGCCCTGAGAACAAGATATGTGCAGCTCCTATCGGGATTGTCAGCGCATCGGGCGGCTTTGCTGGTGTTGTTTTACCATTGTCGAAATGTCTTGTAAACCGGGATTCCGAGACTGATCGGGTCTTCCTGGGAGAAGGAATATCCTTCGTTGATCGTGAGAGCTTATCATGGGATAAGTTGGGACACCCCTGCAGGGTATAAACTTTCAAAAGCCATGCCCGCGGTTATGGGCAGATGGGAATTTGTTAATGTCCGGTTGTAGATAACTTGACACCAGATCCGAATTAAAACGCATCAACCGCGTGTGTAGCCGTGATGGTCTCTTCTCGGCGGAGTCCGGGAAGTGAAGACGGTTTTGGGTTATGTTTGACGTAAGTAGGAGTTCAGGATCACCTCTTGATCATTGCTAGCTTCACGACCATTCCTTTTCTTCTCTCCTCGCTCTTATTTGCGTATGTTAGCCACCATATCATGCTTAGCCGCTGCTGCAACCTCACCACTTTACCCCTTCCTTTCCCCTTAAGCTTTGCTAGTCTTGATACCCATGGTAATGGGATTGCTGAGTCCTCGTGGCTCACAGATTACTACAACACCAGTTGCAGGTACAGGTTATGCGATGATCATGACGCGAGAGCGATGTTTACTTGTTTTGGAGTTCTTCTTCTGCTTCTTCTTTGATCAGGGGATAGGTTCCAGGTCGGCAGCCTGGGCTAGCAGGGTGGATGTCGTTTGAGCTTCTATTTGTGTTTCATCCATAGTCGGATGTTGATCTTATGTATGATGTGTTGTTGTATTCATGTGGCATTGGATGCCTCTTGTATGTATCCCCATCTATTATGTAATGTTGATGTAATGATATCCACCTTGCAAGGGTCTATCCTTGGTGGGACCTTCGAGTTCCTTTTGGATAGGGTTGCATATTGAGCATGACAAGTTGGTATCAGAGCCTGGACCGACCATAGGAGTCCCATTGATTGATCGTGTAGTTTGGCCGATGTCGAGTCTAGACGAAAATTGTTTTCAGAGTCTAGTTATATTGGAGAGTAGGAATTCTTTTACTCCTCTGCCCCTTCGTCGCTCTGGTAAGGAATCTTGACATAGGTATTTTGAAATACTCCTCTTCCCTTTCAAATTTTCTTTAGGATCACGTGGTTAGTTTGGTGAGTTGTCCATCCTCTTTTGTCCGGTACATTTCTCGTCAAGTTGTCTCGAGCCTCTTCATCTTTGCCAAGTTCAATCCTCAGTTGTTTTCTTTTCCCCACCCGCCCTCCCCTTTTTCTCCTCGGAGCCGGAGTCCGTAATCGAGTATCCATCCTACTCGTGCGAAGTCTTTGCTTTCTTTCCTCCATGATTTCAACCGATGTTTTCTCTTCAAGATATTCGTCGGTTTCCCGTTCCAAGTTGCCTTTGTTTTTCCCCGCACTCCCACCCTTTTCTTCTCAGAGTTTGAGTATCTTTCGACCATCAGTTTCATTCGTGAGGAACCTCTTCAGTCTTCCGTAAATTATCTCAACCGGTGAATTCTCGTCCTGTTTGACATTCTTCATCTCTTTTTCTTCACTGTGGACTCAATTCAAGTTTTTCGGGTTGATCATATCTTTTTCCTCAAAGTGCTTTCTTTGCTCGTTCGCCTCTTGCCATTTAATCGTTCTGGAGTGCAGAAGTCATCTCAGAAGATTCGTGTTTGCATTCAATTAATTTGAGGTTGTCACCTCATTCAAATACTTCAATTGTTCCCGTGCATCATCTATCTGTCCAAAAATCCTTATCAACGGTGTTTTTTAGTGGGCCCTAACCCACATGTCTTTTCCCAGGATCTTACCTAACTCTTATAATTTCCCGGAGCTATTCTCAAATTCTTTTCGGAGTTTGACGTAAGGATGAATTTCATCAGTCAGATCGTTTCCAAGATCGATTTCAAATCATTTCATTGTTGGCTCAACCTCTTCGCTTTTCATTCTCCCGGACTATCTCAGTAATTTTGGTGGTATTTCTCGTTGTCATTTGAAGATCGAAGAAGAGTTCCTCTTAAATATTGTCTGTTCTCTCGAAGATTCGTGGTTCTAGCTTCATATTATCTTCTCGAATTATTCCATTTGTCAGTTTTTTTTTCTTACCCATCCAGAGTTTGTCAGAAGTCGTTTTCTCGTTTCTTTTCACCGGAGGCCATCATTCCAGAAGAATTCTTCGCCCTCAGATTTCAGCTATCGTTATCCAATTATCCCGGTGCTTCGTTCAAGTGCTCTTTAATCACCTCATGATCTCTTTGTTCTTTTGCATCTAAATCCCCTCAGGCATATTTGATCGTCTACTTCTTACCGGTGATTCTTTCTCTTTTCTTCGTTCATTTTCATTTCTTACGGTGGTTCGTTCAATCTTTATTTCCGTTCTTTTCACATATATTCTTACGTTCTTTTCAATCCTACCGGTGGTTCATGAAGACTTTCTAATGTTTTGTGCTATATTCCCCTTAATCCTTTTCGACAACAATATGTAGTATGCAAAATCCATTGCTTGTCATCGATTTAATTTGATGAAGGATAAGCATACAATAAATCTTATTATTATTTCCTCGAAGTGAGTAATCCCTTACTTCGGAGTTTGTTCTTGATGAATAAATTCTAGTTCCAAGTGTTTTCATCTTTTCTTTTCCGGAGTTCTAATTTCCTCGGCCATTTCCTCGGAAACCCCATCTTAATCGTCGCAAGGCTCATCTTATTCTTTCTTCCTTCATTTTATCACATCATACTTTAGTTACCGGAATTCTTCATGGTGGCTCGTCATGATTTAATTCATTCCTCAAGTGTTCATCAAGATTCTTATCGAAGGAGCTCAAGTATCTTTCCTTCTTGCTTTTCCTCAAGTGGAGTTTTGCATTTCTTCGTTCTTCTCAGCTATCCAATCTTTTCCGTTTGTGGCCGGTTATCACCTTATGATCTTGAGATGTTACCTATAAGACCACAACAAGCTTATTTTTTCGTTGTTGATTTTCTCAACAACTGCATTTCAACCTTCCTTCTAAAGATGCTTTCAATTTCATTCGTGTCACAAGTTGTCATTTTCTTCTCCGTTCTTTTCATTCAACTCTTTCAATTCTTTCCGGAGGTTTTGTGTCATGTCTTCATCAAGTATCATTCCATCCTCTGAAGCTCATGTTCTATTCCTCCATGTTTCAGCCGGAGTGCTGCCTAAATCCTTTTAGTCTTATTCGTTTCTTATCTCGTTCTAACCGGAGTGGTTTCATAGTCTATCTGATTCCGTGAGCTTTCGATTCTTGTCATTCTCGTCATTCCTCTCTTCTTCCTGAGTGCTCTCGATTCTTTGCTTCTTCTCTTGAGTTCTTGTTTCACCTCATCCTTTTCCCCTTCCGTCTCGGTCCTAAGATCTCGGGACGAGATCTCTTGTTAGTGGAGGAGAGTTGTAATGCCCCGGTTTCGATGCGCCAGGTGTCACCCAGTTATTCACCGTCATTGCCATGTCATTTGCTTGTGTGTTGCATTTTATCATGTAATCATGTGCATCTCATTTTGCATAAGTTTTCGTCTCATGCATCCGAGCATTTTCCCCGTTGTCCGTTTTGCAATCCGGCACTCCTATGCCCTCCGACGTTCCCCTTTTGTCTCATGTTGTGAGCGGGTGTTAAACTTTCTCGGAATGGACTGAGGTTTGCCAAGCGGCCTTGGTATAGCACCGGTAGACCGCCTGTCAAGTTTCGTGCCATTTGGAGGTCGTTCGATGCTCCAACGGTAAACCGGGTAACCGCAAAGGCCTCTTTTGTGTGCAGCCCAACACACCTCCAAAGTGGCCCAATAAACCATCCAAACCCCCTCCATCATCTCAGTCGTACGATCACAATCGCGTGGCCGAAAACCGCTCCTCATTTGGAGTCTCCTAACTCCCTCTACCTATATATATGGGCCCCTTCCCGAATTTTTCGCGCAGTCCAAACCCAAGCCAAACTCCTCCCCGCCGCCGGACATGTCCGCCTCCGCGCCGGACGTGGCCACCGCCGCCGTCACGTCACTCCGACCAATCGTGTCACGCCACTTCACCCCAGAGGCCGCTCTCGGCCAACGGGAGTGCCCCACGTCAGCCCCGCCGGCTTTCCTCTCTCTCCTCCCACCGCCGCGGCCCGCCCAACCCACGGCCGGCCCGCCCCGGGCCGCTACCGGGCCCTGCGAGCCTGCGCGCGCCACCCGTCTTCCCCGCCGCCAGTGAGCATTGCCGCCGTCCTCCTCCGGTGCCGCCCCGCCACCGCACCGGCGCGCCCCCGTTGCCCGCGCCGCCGCCGGATCTGGCACCTCCCTTGCCGGCCACCACCACCACCCCGCGTCGCCCGCCGTCCCCGAGACGCCGCCGGTCGCCGCCACCTCCACGCATGCCTCGCGCCCCGCCCCTCATTGCCGGAGACAAGCCCCGGCCGCCCCGCGCACCCTGCGCTGGTGCCCCTGCCGTCGCCCGAAGCTCCGCCAACGGTCGCCGCAGCTCCCCTCGACGAGATTCGGCCGGGTCCGACCCGGCCCCGCCGACCCCGACCCCGCCGTTGCCGGATCCGGACTCCCCGGCCCCGTCCCCGACTTCTCCGGCCACCGGCGCCTCAGATCCAGCGAGATCCGCCACCGCATCGAATTCCTTGCAGCCCGACGTTGACCCCCGAATATCCCAAGTCCCTCAGTTTTGCATATTCTGGTGCCTATTTTGCCATGCCATATCTCCTAGCATACTGCTCCGTTTTGTGTGCATTATATATCAAAATATTCGCCATAAGATGCTCTTCATTTCATTACATTGTGCCGCGTTCTTTTGAGATCATATTGATGCCCTAATCACCGTTGCAAGAGTGCTATATGATGTTAATCTACTGAAACTGTTATAACTTGGTGATTTGTCATTTTTGTTGCATTTGATGTGTGCATCCTATGAGCATGAGCTCTACATGTGTTTTGTATTAAATCATGCCATATTTATAGTGGTGCCATCCATGTATTTTTGTGGGTCTTGTAGTGAGTGCATCGAGCTCGTGAAGTAGGGTACTTGCTGTTTCTGTTTTGATAGTCTGAATTTGTTACAACATGATGCTATGTAAACCTGGTGCTACCAGTCATTCTATGCATAATCTGGAGATGTTCACTAAGGATGTTTTGTTATAAATGTCATGATATATACATTCATGCCCCTGGTTGCATTTATAGCCTCCTGTAGCTTTTTGTAATCATGCTCCAAAGTTGCTAAATAATGTTGCTGTCAGCCTGTTAACATTAAGTTCAGTTTTGCCATGTGTTTTGCTAGTGATCCATGCACCCTATGAACTTGTTCTTGCCATTCTTAGCTTCATAAATATGTCATCTTACTGTTGGTTGCCTTGCCATGCCATGTATTGCTCTGTGGTGAGTGGTTCAAGCTGACCAACATGCCTACTTATTGTTGTTCCTGCCATGTCTGAATCTGTCATATAACTTGCCATGTTTACATGGGTGCCATTATATTTTCTGTGCCCTTTTGGCTCATGGTCAGTAAGGGACTTTTGTTGAGAATAGTAGATTCTTGCCATGCCTTTGTTTGCCATGTTAAGTTCCTGTAGCATGTTTTTGATAGCTCTAAACATGGCAACCTGATGTTATTTCTGCTAATGACTGAAACTGTTATTATTTGCAATCTTGCCATGTCCTTTTGAGCATATTCTAGTGATTTCTGGAGATAGATCAGTGTTCATGTTTTTTCATGCTTTACCTGTACTTCATGCTCATGCCTTTTGTTCTTATGTTGGGGTGTTGTAGCTTATTTTTTTGATGATTGCAAGATGCCTAGTTGTTGTTTTGGACAGTTTGTTGCTATAACTTGTATAGAGTATGTGTTGCACCGTTGCTCCGTTTTGAGTGTGCTCCATATGAAACTTGCTTGATTTTGCATGTAGCTTCATATTATCCTGTTGCATCCTTGTTTTGAGGTGTTTGCTTGATGTTTGAATGACTTTTTGCATTAATGCCATGTTTAACTTGTTTTGCTCATATCTTCTAGGCCGTAGCTCCGAATTAAATGAACTTTACATGTAAATTGACTAGAATCTCGTGTATATCATCTTGGTGCATTTTAACTTGCTGTTTAACAACTTCAACTTAATGTTTGTTCAGATCTGGACCAATTTCGAAATTTGCATATGAGGACTTACCGAAATTGTTATATGTTGTTTCTGGCCTCATTTAAACTTGTTTTGATGTGTTGCTCTTGTATGCATCATCTCTTGCCATGAGTAGCCTCATATAGTTTTGTCATGCATCATACTTGGTTGAGCATCATGTCATGTATATGTGTGGTGTGTTTACTATGTTGTGTGCTTCTTCTCGATAGTTCCTGTTTCGTTGCGATCGTGAGGATTCGTTCGTCTACGCTTGGTTCGTCTTCGTGGCTTCATCTTCTTCATCGACTCGTTCTTCTTCCTAGCGGGATTTCAGGCAAGATGACCGTCACCTTGGATCTCATTACTATCATTCCTATGCTAGTTGCTTCGATCTATCGCTATGCTGCGCTACCTATCTTTTGCTCTTCAAGCCTCCCAAATTGCCATGTAAGCCTCTAACCTTTTCACCCTTCCTAGCAAACCATTGCTTGGCTATTTTACTGCGTTGCTCAGCCCCTATTATAGCATTGTTAGTTGCAGGTGAAGTTGAAGATTGCCCCATGATGGACAGGATTATGTTGGATATCACAATATCTCTTATTTAATTAATGCATCTATATACTTGGTAAAGGGTGGAAGACTCGGCCTTATGCCTGGTGTTTTGTTCCACTCTTGCCACCCTAGTTTCTGTCATACCGGTGTTATGTTCCCGGATTTTGCGTTCCTTACGCGGTTGGGTGATTTATGGGACCCCCTTGATAGTTCGCTTTGAATAAAACTCCTCCAGTAAGGCCCAACCTTGGTTTTACCATTTGCCTCACCTAGCCCTTTTTCCCTTGGGTTTCCGGAGCCCGAGGGTCATCTTTATTTTAGCCCCCCCCCCCCCCCCGGGCCAATGCTTGTCTAAGTGTTGGTCCGAACCGAGTAGACTGCGGGGGCCCCTCGGGGAAACTCGAGGTCTGGTTTTACTCGTAGGATGTCTCATCCGGTGCTGCCCTGAGAACGAGATATGTGCAGCTCCTATCGGGATTGTCGGTGCATCTGGCGGCTTTGCTGGTATTGTTTTACCATTGTCGAAATGTCTTGTAAACCGGGATTCCGAGACTGACTGGGTCTTCCTGGGAGAAGGAATATCCTTCGTTGATCGCGAGAGCTTATCATGGGCTAAGTTGGGACACCCCTGCAGGGTATAAACTTTCGAAAGCCGTGCCCGCGGTTATGGTCAGATGGGAATTTGTTAATGTCCGGTTGTAGATAACTTGACACCAGATCCGAATTAAAACGCATCAACCGCGTGTGTAGCCGTGATGGTCTCTTCTCAGCGGAGTCCGGGAAGTGAACACGGTTTTGGGTTATGTTTGACGTAATTGGAGTTCAAGATCACCCCTTGATCATTGCTAGCTTCACGACCGTTCCTTTGCTTCTCTCCTTGCTCTTATTTGCGTATGTTAGCCACCATATCATGCTTAGCCGCTTCTGCAACCTCACCACTTTACCCCTTCCTTTACCTTTAAGCTTTGCTAGTCTTGATACCCATGGTAATGGGATTGCTGAGTCCTCGTGGCTCACAGATTACTACAACACCAGTTGCAGGTACATGTTATGCGATGATCATGACGCGAGAGCGATGTTTACTTGTTTTGGAGTTCTTCTTCTGCTTCTTCTTAGATCAGGGGATAGGTTCCAGGTCGGCAGCCTGGGCTAGCAGGGTGGATGTCGTTTGAGCTTCTGTTTGTGTTTCATCCATAGACGGATGTTGATCTTATGTATGATGTGTTGTTGTATTCATGTGGCATTGTGTGCCTCTTGTATGTATCCCCATCTATTATGTAATGTTGATGTAATGATATCCACCTTGCAAAAGCGTTTCAATATGCGGGTCTATCCTTGGTGGGACCTTCGAGTTCCTTTTGGATAGGGTCTCATATTGAGCGTGACACCACAGTCGTGGGATGAGAGAAGGATCTAAAGGACGAAGAGAGGAAGAAGCCCGCCGTGATCCAGGTTTGCGTGCATGACTTATGCTTGGTCTACCACATATGCCATGCTTACGTTGAGTGCCAGGATTTTAAGGACTTCCTTGAGAGCAACCTAGTCAAATTTGTTACTGTAGACTTTGGTAACGACAAAGAAGTCCTGCGTCTGATAGGCCTCGTTGTAGGCAACACCTTCGACCTCCAAAAGAATCGGCTGGTGTCCTCTCGTCAGCCTTCAATGCTAACCCTGGTAGGAGCCATGGTTCATCCTTCGTACGGTAAACTGGAGAAACCTCCATACATGTTTCATCGTCATGCATGGCAGCGGAATGTGCTAGATATAGACCACATCCAGTACGCTGCAATGGATGGCTACCTTTGTTTCAATATCTACTAGGGTTGGATGAAGAGCAACAACCAAGTTGGCGGTTCAAGCAAAGAAGTATCGGCCAAGAGGAAGAGGGACAAGGACGAAGTCGAGGACGTGGATGAGGACTCCAAGTAAGGTGGCAGTGTCGTTGCTCATGGTGGTTCTAATGCAGTGTCTACCGGAATAGTTGCAAAGTTTAATTTCAGGTGTGCTTAATTTAATTTGAGGGGTGTGTTGTGCTGGGCCCACAGCAGAACTATGTTATGTTTCTTCTTCTTACTTTAACTCTTCAGTAAGTACATACTAGTATTTCTTACATTTCATCTTTTAGTTGGTATAGTACTACCACTCGTTTATTCACATTATATACATACAATATATATGGCCAACATCATATAGCCAGCAGTTTAGTTGTCAAAGAATTTCATGGTGCTTAGTTTTGTCAAAGAATTCCAGGGTGCTTAGTTTTATTTGAGGGGTGGGTTGTGCTGGACACCATTATTGTGACTAGCCTTTTTAATATTACTATATGCATAATTTGGCGACGAGCGCTCTCTATATGTACCACCTTTTTTTAATTTCAAATTTTGCTCCATGGCGCAATCCATCGATACTACTGCTGTACAAAAGTATATAGTTTTTAAAAGGCTAGAGGGCGGGGCAGTGTAGCTTGGTCGGTTTCACGAGAGGCGAGGGCCTTTGTGATTTGACGGCTCATTACTGCTAGAAGACGGGGCCTTGTGATTTGACTGCTCGTATAAATGCGCCGATGACCTGATCGAGGAGGAGCAAAGAACCGTGCGGTATACTCAAGTTTTCCACTGGAGTAGTACCGCGACGGAGGAGCACGAAACACTGCAACCCAGTGCCATATGGCGGTAAAAAATGATCTAATTTGCTAGTCATCTCATTGTTAGCATTGTTCTATTCATTCCCTCGAAAAACAAAAACCATTGTTCTATTCATGCCTCGCAAAGAACGTGACACGTGCAGTGAAACACCCGAAGCAAAAGATGAAACACAGCAGCAAAAGAAGAAGGAAGATTATCACCCCAAATGATCTAATTCGCCGCATACGTAACTGCTTCTTCATCGCCTCCACGACCTCCATCGCCTTGCGCGTCTCCTTCGCCATCTTCTTCATTCGGTCCATGATGTGGGATTTCTCGATGCGAGCCTTCATCATCTGTTCCACGATCGCATTACGTACCTTGACAGCATTCGGGTGCTCGATGCGGAGCTTCGCCAACTCCTCCTTCTGTTCTATGACGAGGTCCTACAACATCTTCATCGAGGAACTACTATTCTCATGCAACTTCTTCCAGCCGACGTTCTTCTCCTTCAACAGGTCGATCTCGTGGCAGAGCTTCGCCTTGTCCTCCTGAAGTCGCAGGATTTCGCCGGTCGCCTTCTTCTCCGAGGCAATGCTCTTCTTCAGCAGCATCACCAAGCCGGCGGTCAACTCCCCCTGCTGATTGAGCTCAGCGGGCATGTCGTCGAGGCTCTCCTTCAGCAACTCCATCAAGCCTTGGATGAACTCCTTCTGCTTATTGAGGTGCTTATTGAGGTGATCGGGCATGCCGTCGAGGGATAATGACTCCAGCTCCGCCGGCTCGACATGTTCGCCTCCGCGGCTAGGGTGCTCCTGGGAGCCATCGCCTGCCCGTGAGAGATCTTTCGAGGTCTCTGCATGGCGGCGAGCCCTCTTTTTTTTCCGCAGCCTTGGTTGTCGCTCCCTTGTTACGAGTAGTTATCGACCTAGAGATCTGCTCACCGGCCATGGCAATGACGGACGAAGAAGAAGCACTTATGAGGAGGAAAGGTAGAGTAATTTTCGGTTAGGTAGTTCCCCTTTTTATAACCTAAGTACTAGCACTAGTAGTACTAATACCAGCATAGTGGAAACACGTTCAGGTTTGGTACGTAGTACTAGTAGGTGTGACCAGGCTTTTGAATGTGATGGGAACAAGGTAAAGATTAATTGATGGTTTTGGTTTCGAGGCCCGAAACGGCTCCCGATGAGTTTAGTGGAACATAAATTTCAAGTAGACTACACTGCTCAAATGCGTAAGTATTATGTTAGACTAGCCACAGTGGGAGTAACTTCAACAGTAACATCGAGCCCAACTCAGCAAATTTGCTTATGTTGCAATGAGTTAATGAGGAGAAAGGTAGTTACAGTAACTTAGCTAGTTACTATAACATCACATGTCCCAATGCAATATGAGTCTATAACCTAATAAATGAAGCTTTGCATGTTACCACACTTATTTTACTACCCACTATGAAGCTAGTAACATAGTCTAGGGATTTGTGTACATTACTAGTGCATGTTACTATGCATTGTGGCTAGTCTTACTGTCAAAAATTGGCACAAAATACGAAGGAGAGCAATGGAAGTACTACTAGCAACCCACGATTTAACTACTCGCATGCGCGCAGTGGAGTAATAATGTCTTTCTTCCGCCCTCACGTCCACTCAATTTGCATGCGCTGTATTAATTGACCATCAATGAAGTGAACGACTTTACACGCGTCAAATTATCACATGGGGTGGATCTTGGTACAAAATTGCGCCCGCCCGTGTACCCGTGTGTGCGTGCGAGGGAATGAGTGCATGCATGGCGTGCGTGCACATCTTCGCTTCGTGCATGTACCGCCAGTATGGCTCAGGGAGGACGAGTACATTCTTCTGGAACCAGCAGCACATCACTGTGATCAATCCACGCAAGGAGGTCACGACAACGCCTCCACATGTGCCACGTGGCTTCATGAACTATAAGAGAGACACTGTGTAGCATGCCATTGGTATTCTAATTTACGTGTTTTGCACATACTCGAAGTACTAGTAATTTACACGTGCATTACACACATCAGATTTCGCAACCAAATTATGAATAAATACCACACTATAGCATGTAAGCTCTTAGTCATATATGCGTGATGTAGCCCTTCGTTTAATTCTTATAGTTCATCTCATTCAAAATCAAATTAGTTTTTATAAAAAAGCTAAGAACGCATGAATAGGAAAAACATGGGATTATAGTGGAATGTCGTATTGAATCCTACAGGATTGTACGAGTGTTTGATTGTGCATAGAAAAAACGCAGAATTCTTTCAAAGAGGTTTGAATGGATGGGATGTTTCCTATGAAATCTAGTGCAAATGAATCATATGGAAAAATTCATATGGTTTACAATCCTACGAATCAAACAACCAAGATAGGAAAAATTCCTAATGATTAGAATCCTCCAAAATTCCTTTGAGAATCCTTTGAATCAAATAAGCCCTTAATCTATTTTATGATTCATGGAGTTGTGCGTTGTAAAGCATAAAGTAAAAAACAAATAATGGCAATTCAACTAGAAAAAAAGTTTGGGCAGTTATGATACGGAAGATTCTAGAACAAAAGAGAACCACTATTGTTTTGAGGTTTGTGCATTATGCTTCAGTTCAACCATGGAGTCTGCTAGATTGTACATGTGGCAAAATCCGGTGGGGGGCTAGAAGATGGTGCGAGGGGCCGAGTGGAGGGAGACTATTAAGGAATGCACAAGTGCCAGATCGATATTTAGAGAGAGGGGGCGAACACGTGAGCTGTTGCACACAGTGGCGGAGCCATGAAAAATAAATGAGCTAGGGGGCCAAGCATTGCTAATCCTTTACGAGGAGGGTCAATTCGTGAAATTAAACCTTTTTTAGCAGCAATTGTCTAATGATCACATTCATATTAGCCTCAATATATAGTGATGTTAGGGGGGGGGTGGGCAGGGCCCTTACTGCCCCCTGTCTTCGCCATTGTGCACGCATGAGAGAGATGAAGCGGAAGGCATGGATGATGAGAGGGGGACGTTGGATATATAATCAATGTGGGTGTATTGGCTATTTATGTTAATCCTATATAGAGAGGTATAGATTGATCGATGTGGACGTGGGAGAGGTATAGATTGATCGATGTGGACGTGGGAAAGAGGGTGAGACCTCACTGGATATATCAATTGATCGGTTTGTGTGGAAAACTATGAAAGACCTAGCTATACACACACATACATAGAGGAACATCGATCGTTGCGCATGCACGCGTGAGAGATAAAGAATGCCCGGTATGAGGGAGAGGGGGATGTGTGTCGGTGTGTGCCTTCATGGGAGACCGACCTGAAGAAAAAGATTGCATGCGTGCGATAGATAATGCCGACTGGTAGTGTGTGTGCATGCATGCACGAGAGAAAGTTAGTGGTACAATTATAAAGAGAAGACTACTGTATGGCTGTAAAAGAATAGGTGAGGTCATAACCAATGTAAAGTTGCAAATATTTGAATAAGAGATCCTGATGTTTGAAACCCATGCATGCATGAACATAACGGAGATCTGCGCGGTGTGCTTTGGAAACGAGCATGTTGTAATGTATACACATTGAACAAGGTCAGACTGATTTGAATTTGAGATACCGATGGCAGACATCATTTGCCCATGTCGCCTCCGTGCATGTAATTGGAGATGATGGGCGGCTTTCGCATCGCATATCTATATCTATACCCCTATATATATTATATTATATATATTTTTTATATTGTGAGCGGGTAACTTTAACTTTGAAAGATGGTCGTTGGATGAGGCGAATCCGAAGGTCCAAAGATGGCAAATTTGAGCACTATTGGCCATTGGATATCATCTAGATTCCACCAGATTTCGCCACATGTATAATCTAGAAGACTCCGTGGTTGAACCTAAGCATAATGCACAAACATCAAAACACAAGCACTTCTTATTTGTTCTAGAATCTTCCGTATCATAATTGCCCAAATGTTTTTCTACATGATTTGCCATTATTTGTTTTTACTTTATGTCTTACAACGCACAATTCCATGAATCTTAAAATAGATTAGCTTTCTTATAAAAACTAGATGATTTTGAATGAAATGAACTATAAGAATTAAACGAACATCTACATCATGCATATATGACTCAAAGCTTGCATGCTATAATGTGGTATTTATTCATAATTTGGTTGCCAAATCTCATGCGTGCAATGCACGTGTACCTTACTCTAGTCTAAATGTTGTTTGTGTGTGTGTTGTGCGTGTTGAGGTCCAAATTGTCTTTTTTTGGGTACACGTTAAGCTTGTTCTTCCGAAATTTCAAGCCGCGCCTTGTTATGCCGAAATTTGAAGGTAGCGTCTCTGTCTATCGTGCTGCGAAACTCCCGCCTCTTCAACCCACGCCTTGTTAGCCCGAAATATTTAAGATATATCTTTGTCTCATTGTGCTCCGACAACTCCCTCCATCTCAACCCGCGCCTTGCTATTACGAAATTACAACACGCGCAAAAACTCCCACCTCCTGTGAAATCCCGACACGTGAAATGCTCGTGGTACCCCTGAACCGAAAGAACCGCCTCAAATCGGTGGGGGGGTACTTTCGTAACTTACCCCACATTTCAGACAAGCGCGTCTCTAAGCCATGGTTCCCCACTGCCATCCCATCCGCCCACCCATTCGTACACCGAGGCCGCAAAAACCCGCGACGAAACCCCACACCTTTCTCCGTCCGCCACCTAGCCGGAGCTTCTTCCCCAACGACGTCGTCCACAGCAACACCTCGACATCCCTCATCCACCATACTGGATGAGGATCCGTCGTCGATCTCATGTCCCGCCAGTTCAGCCACCCCGTCCTCCACCTCCAAGGAGCTGCCCCGACGTTCCCCTCGTCTTTCGCGCCACCTCCATTCCCACACCGCCGTCTTCACCTGCACCACCGGAAGAGCATCATCATCACCGTTTCCTCGGATGAAGCTGCGGCCTAATCGGCGCCACCGAAGAGGTTGTACACTAATCGTCGCATTTTCTTCTTGATTCGATCTCACGGTGCTGCCGGCGCTCGGTCCCGAGCGGACACGGTGTAGATCCATCCACAACGACGTCGCCGGCCACTTCCTCCATGGCGTCGCTCCCTCGGCAGTGACGTCCACATCAGTAGGAGCTGCTGCTGCTTTAGCTCTCGTTCGCGCTGCTGCTCTGCTCTTGCTCTCGGTCCCCTGCCTGGTCTGCTCTTGCTATTGCTCTTGCTCGCGCTGCTGCTCTCGCTCTTGCTCTTGCTTGCGATGCTGCTCCGATTTGGCTACACTTCAGTCGACTGAATCGACTTTTGGGTCAGTCGATTTCCAAGGGGTGGGCTCGCCGGGGTGAAGGAAGAACCAGCCGCAGCGGGGAGGCGGGCTCGCCGGAGAGGTACCCCACAATCTATCTTAGGGTTCAGGATTGGGGCGGTGGTCGCCGGCGGTGGCGGGGCGGTGGCGTGGGGATCGCCGGAGAAAAAGCTCGGCACAGGGGGGCCTAGAGGGATGGCCGAGGCGGCAGCGGACCGGTGGTGGGGAGTGTTTTCGGGGCGGGCGGGGTGGCGCACCGCCGGCCGCGGGCGGCGGGGGGCTGCTGTTTGGCCGGTGGTGGTTGGCGGCTTAGGGGGGTGGAGGTTGAACATGAACCGCAGGCCCTTGATTTCGTATCCAATGGCTGCAAAATTGACTGACGTGTAGCCTCACCTTGCTAGTGCGTTCAGTTTCGACAGCAAAATTCAGTTTCGACAACAAAATTCAGTTTCGACAGTTAGGTTCAGTTTCGACAGTTAAGTTCAGTTTCGATAGTTAAGTTCAGAGATGAGAGGCTGATGTATTTTACATCTAGCACTTCGTGGTTATGTATTTTACATCATGTACTGGAGATACTATTAGAATTCCACTCAGGTCAACGTTGTTCGTTGTCTCTCTTGTCCTGCTTCAGCCTCGGCGGCTGTACAACTCACTGGAGCTGCTCCAACGATGAAACCCTCCATCATAGTGGAGCAGTACCTCGGGCTCCATCTCCAGACGCCTAAGATCTTCTTCCCCTCCTCCTACAGCAAAGTCAGCCGGAGCATCCTCACCGGCTAACCCAATCACGCTGAGATCGACATGGCTTCGCCAAAGAGGTTGTACACTTGTTGCATCTCTTTTTTACTCTACATGTTATATATATTGTCCACTGAGCACTCGTAGTAACGGGAACTACGATTATTTTATCCTACTATATGACAAGCAGTGAGGTACCAGGCAACTTAGCTATCCGTGATGGACTCTCTTGAACGCCATGATTATTTATCTCTGCGCGTTTGAGCTGTGCATTTGTCGATGAGCCTGGGACTTAGGCTAGTATGGCAGTGGCCTGGGTCCAAAGTAATAGAAGTAGCACAAAAAAAAATTTAGTGTAGGATTTTCCTTGCTCAAGCCTGCCTACTAAAATCACCAGTGCTTGAAAGTTAAAGTGAATGAAAACATAGGAATTGGAAAGTTTCCTATGGTACTACTTTTCATCAATTTGGTGCAAAGGAAAACTGTAGGATTTGTTCCTTTAGTGTCTCCTTGAAAGAAAAACCGTAGGAATACTAATTTCCACTTCTCCTCCTTTTCATATTCCTATTCATCAAGCACAAGACTAAGAGATAGTCGCATAATAGCATTATAACCGTACATTTTCTTGTGGTTTGACTTAGTCTCACCATGCTTTTTTGCATCCTGTGATCTTCCAATTGTTGTGAATCAAACACCCAGATTGGCAGAAATCATGTGTTTTTAAATTTTCTATTTTGCACGTGCATTCCTATCCTATTCCTGTCTATTTCCTATCCCTGCATTGTTAGAATCCTCAAATTCAAACAAGCCCTTACTCAATTACTTCTGTTACAGATATGTGTCAAATAAAACCTTGTGTGGTTTGTCCTACTCCTGCGGCGCTGTGTTCCAACCCAGCTCAGCTGCTCCAACTACGGAAGGGGTCACCATAGCAGGGATCTACTCTCCAAACTGTGTTTCGCCGCCTCAGATCTTCTTCCCCGCCGCTGGCAGCCACGACAACTGCATTACCATCATCAACTGAGCAGATGACCTTGAGGACTACACGGGTCCGCAAGAGAGGTCGCACTCTTCCGTGTCTGCTTACGTTATGCATCGCTTAATATGATGACATGCTACATTATCATCGTGTTCACCTATTAGACTCCGAGTCAGGTCCAAACTAATGCTGAAACTTGAGTTTTTAAATGGTTGTGGGGTACATATTGGGGCAGCAATCAGTACTATCTGTCTACTATCTGGTTAATCTTCGGTGTCTACTATGAGTTTCATGTTGGGTGCAAACAAACATTAAAGGAGCCATTATCTGTATTTTTTAACTAAAGCTATTATATGCCTGCTATCATTGGTTTTGGGTCTATCCACAGTTTGCTACCATCACTCTGGATTTGTGCATGCACTCCTTACATAATCTCACTATGTTTTATTCCTATGCATGCCAGTTATTGTACACAATGAAACTGATCATGTAGAGCAAAAGAGACGAGCCTTGCATGGAAATAAAATTTCATGCAGACGTCGTTCCATGGTGGGTGCAAAGGCAGCCCCCCCCCCCTCCACCCATTTCGGATCGTAATCCAGAGGAAGATAACTGTTCTGAGGGGGATTCAGAAGGAGAAGACCACTCCTATTTACCCCATGAGGTCTTCGCTCTAACTTGGCATGCTGATGTTGGTAATATCATGCATATGGTGCCTTGCATTGCTTACTGTATACATTAAAGATGTCATCTACTTAGTTTAGACATGCTTTGTGTCAATGCCATCTGTTTTGTTTCTTTATCGTATATGTGAATCATGCAATGCCATCTTGTCTAGCCAGGCATCATATATGTGAATTTTGCAATGCCACCCTAGTTAGCCAGTCATCTTATATGTGAATTATATCATGCCATCATTTTATTATTATGTGTTAAATTTGTCAACAATTTTAGTACATTCAATTACTCTTCCTGTGCATCAGCCATTCGGCACGGTCATGGAAAAAAATCTGGAGTGGAAACAAGGTCTTCAGAGCAGAAAATGCTATCTAACGAAGCGCATGTCTTGCTGGTTACCGATAGCTCCTCAGAGGAGGATTCAGAGATAGATGACCAGTCATATTTCCCCCCTGAGGTGCATACCCTAACTTGGCAGGGTTATGTTACTCATATCGTGCGTATGGTATCTTGCATTGCTATGTCATTTGCTTAGTTTAGACATGCTTTGTGTGAATGCCACCTGTTTAGTGTCTAATTGCCATATATGTGAATTATGCAATGCCATCTTGTTGCAAGACATTATATATGTGAATTATGCAATGTTATCTTGTTGCAAGGCATTATGTATGTGAATTATGCAATGCCATGTTGTTTAAGCAAGCGTCATATATGTGAATTATATCATGCCGTCCTTTTTTTGTATTTCTCATTGCTTTTGTCGACAATGTTTGTATATTCAACTGCTCTTCCTGTGCATCAGCCATTTGAATTGGTGATGGGGAAATCTGGAGTGAAAACAAGGTCTTCAGAGCAGACAATGCTACCTGCTGAAGCAAATATCTTGCTGGTTACAGATAGCTCTTCAAAGGAGGATTCAGAGGCAGATGACCAGTCCTATTATCCTCCTGAGGTGTATGCTCAAACTTGGCAGGGTTATATTACTCATATAATGCATATGTTGTATTGCAATGCTTATTTTTTACATCATATACACAGTATTGAATGCCATCTCCTTAGTTGACACATCATATATGCAATTGCCCTCTGCTCACTTCCTTAGTATAGAAATCATATATTTGAATTATGCCATGCCATGATGTTTACATAGACAGCATGTATCTGAATTATGGCATGCCAACCCATTTTCTAAAGACATAATATAGTTATATCATTTCATCATGTTTACATAGTCATCATATTTTAAATTATGTCATTCTATCCATGAATTATATCATGCCATCATGTTTCCATCGACGGCATGTTTGTGATTTATGGCATGCCAACCACTTTAATAGACACATCGTATAGTTATATCATGTCATCCTGTTTACATAGTCATCATATTTTGAAGTATGTCATTCTATCATGTTTAGTTAGCCATCATACATATGAAATTGTGTCATGCTATCCTGTTTAATTAGCCATCATATATGTGAAATTATGTCCTGCTATTCTGTTTGCTTAGACAACATAAATGTGAATTATTTCATGCCCTGTTTTCTTCCCTACTATCCATTGCACCTGTCTATCTTACAATGTCTATACATTCAATTACTTTTATTGTTTATCAGCCATTTCAATTGGAGGGAGTGATGGCAGTATCTGTGGGAGTAAAAACATGGTCTTCAGAAAAGATCGTGCTACCTGTCGATGCAGATAGAACCACGGTTGTACTTGCCCAAGAATCAGCCCCACCACACATAACCCACACTCATGCAGATTGTGCCCCTACCCAGTTGGACAGAGAACCAGCTACACCCCTTCTAACCCCAACCCCAACAGATAGACACCTAGTTCCCATTGACACAGCACCGTCTCCACCACAGAGCACACAAACATGAGCAGTTAGTGAGGCAACTGTAGTGCCCAAATCACGAGGACCACCACTCCGAACCCGATGTCAATGCTTAAAGCAGAAGAAGAATTGTTCTCAGGTCAGGTTCCGTAGCTATGGTTCATACTACTTTGCTCTTGCATCACTGTATTTACGGATACCAACCAATTTCAAATTTGAAGGATGCAATTGAAACTCCAATGGCGCAACAGGTATGTTTTAAACCTGTTTCTTCAACGTGTTTGGCTGTTTGCTATTGTAACTTGCTCTATGTTGATTTCAGTTTCAATTGAATAAACAGTTATGTTCTCATGCCATGCATATTACAAGTGTTGTTATTGCTGTGTAGTTTCCCACACTTATATTCTGTCTATGCTGCTTTGTCTTAAATAGATATGATTCAAACTGTATCTATCTTGATTTGGCAACATAAACTAGAATGATATAGACCATACGGTGACCATACTACATAGATATATGTTTGTTTCATGTTGTTATCCTGTCCACCTTACTACTGAACTGGTTTACCAAAATGAGTTTCATGTACTACATTGTAAACCTGAGATGTGTTTGTTTGTTTCCCTTTTAGAACGCGGATAAAATATTGGAGAAGAGTACCCTGTTATGCAATGGTAAAGGAAGTAATGTAGATAAGGTTCAAGATAGTGAGACATCCCTGTTGGTCTCCAAGAAAGCTGATAAAAACTATATTGAGGACACTCAGACAACCCCAAAGTCCTGTCTTGATGTAGTGTTCGAGTTACTGGCTACCACTGCTGGCACCAGCTCTTCGAACTCGTTGCCTGAATCAGTTTGGCTTCTTGAGTCTCAACTTCAAGTTGAAAGACATCGATCACATGTTATGTGACAGGAAGCCGAAGGACTGAGGAAGTCCCTGCAGAATTTAGATGCATACTTTCTGGTGCAATAGCAGGCGCTGGAGGACTTAAGCGCCAAACAAGACAAAGTTAATAAGCTTGATAAGCATCTTGCCAGCATTATGGGTACCCAGGATATTGTTTCTTGAGCTCTTCTGAAGTGGTTTCAGTTCTGGACTTGTTTTGCTGCTGTGTTCCCTATATTTGCACTGGTGGCGAACTTTGATGCCCAGTGGATGTAATATGTGTAATAGCCGTGATAGCCTAGTGTAAGTTGCTTGCTTATTTATTTCCTTGTTGTCTTGTTTATTTGTTTGCTTGTAGTCAGTGCAGTTCTTTTTCTGCGGTTTGCTAGTGGCTGCAACAACCTATTTTTTAAAACTAGGCCACAATAAGCATGGGCTAATATTTACTGTAGTGACACTGCACCTACGGGCCATAGAAACAGTGGGCCTTCTACGGGCGTATAAACAGTGGGCCTTCCACGGGCCGTAGAAACAATGGGCCTTCTACGGGCTGCAGAAACAATGGGCCTTCTACAGGCCGTATCATTAATGGGCCTTATACGGGCAGTGATCGATTGGCCAAACATGGGCCAATAACATGCCGCATTATGGCCGTAAACGGGCTAGAGTTGGAATCGTCCGTTCATGGGCCGACCATAATGGGCCATCGTTAATAGGCCGTATTTCATGACACTATGAAAACGGCCCAACGTGTTAACGGACCACAAACGGGCTGACTGTAACCACGGACTGAATTTGGCCCATAAGCAGAAAATGACAGTAATGGGCCGTAAGTAAATGAATGCTGGAAATGAGCCCAAGAATAAATGGGCTCTGAGAAGGCCGAAAGATAACATGGGCTGGAAACGGCCCAACGGAATAACGGGCCCTTAATGGGTATAAAGTGATACACTGTTCATTACGGGCCAGTTTCATCACGTGCCATTAATGGGTGTAAAGTAATACACTGTTCATTACGGGCCAGTTTCACCACGGGCCGTTAATAGGCCAAGGGTTACATAGGGCCTCATATGGGCCGAAAGACGTCATGGGCCATACACAAATTATAGCCATATAACAAAGGGATTTTTATTTCTGTGCCCCTGGTTCGTTAGTTCTGCTCATTCATCCCCATGCTCTTAACTTTTGCTCACTTTTCCCCACTCCCTTCTCGGAAACCCTCAGAACTGGTCACAATGGATGTTGTCGTTGGGTCAATGGCTTAACTGTTAACTCTGACGAGTAGGGCCACATAGGGCCGAGTCCACATTTTGACCGTTACGTGCTAACGAGTAGGACCGCAAAACTGACACTCACTATAACCTGAATCAGATCGAGTCTCTTCCCTGCCACCCCCTTCCCTGTCGTCATGCCGCCTCTGCCGCCGTCGTGCCACCTCCACCGCATCTACCCTCTCACCCCATCTAGGATTAGGAAGCGATGTCGGGGGAGCACCCTGTCTGGCCCATCAACCGTGGATATGATTGGGTTGAATCAGAGGGGGATAATTCATGGATTCCACCTGGGTAAGCATCATTTTCCTCTCAAATTGATTAGGAAATCCGTAAATTAGCATGTATTTGACCATCGTATGCTTGAGTCAGTGCAATTTTCTGAAAATTTTCAGCCTAACAGCGCCCTTTATTTCAATTGAATAGGGTCGATCCTGCACTTGCTTTTCGGCTAGCGGTTAGTATGGAAACTAGCGAGCTGCATGGAACTAAACCGTATCTGATTTCTTGATTTTTCTATCCGGAAGTGGTAGAAACTAGCGTTTCGTTCACAGATTTCCGCGAGGCACTCTGTTGTGAGTATCGGTGGAGCCCTGCTGATGCTGTTGAACTGAGATATTTCGACAGTACCGAGCAGAGATTTGTCCCATTAACTTGTGATGAGCATCTGGGATTGCTATTTAGTTTTAATGCTAACAACCATTTTGGTAAAATCCATATCGGTGTGCTTCAGGCACGCAAACAATGTATCCCAAAGGGGAAGGGTGTTCAGACATCATCTGTCTCTACTAATAGCGAGCATCCTCGCCCTCCTTGTAGGTCGAGACCAAGTAAACCTAGTGGTTCTGAAAGCCACAACATGTTGGTTGCCGCTAATTCTGTCACTTCTCCTCTCCCTTTTGCCCCTGATGTAGAAGTAGATGCAGAGCCTGACGAGGAAGTGCCTCAACATGATGGTGAGGATGAGACTCTATTCCCTGAACTACTAGATGGAGTTAGTCAACAGGTAATGGAAGATGAATATCCAGAGGAGCCTAGCAGCCGTGCTAGATTTGATGACACTAACGATGAAGAGAGGGAGGAGAACATCGACTCCTTTGTTTTACAAGGATATGATGGTGAGGACATGCCAACAATTGAGTGGAACGGGGAGAATCATCAGCTTACTCCAGGAACCATATTCGAATCGATGGTGGACTGTCGTAATGTAGTGACTACATATTCCATTCTCACTGAAAACTCCTATGAGGTTGATAGGAGTGAGCCAAGATGATTCACTATTCATTGCCCTTATGATAGGTGTAGGTGGAGGTTACATGCATCCACTATGCTAAAGAGCAATTTGATTCAGGTATTACAACTGAATCTTTTTTCAGAGTATTTATCCATTCTATATTTAGATCATGTGTATTGTTTCTTAATTGTATTTAACATCATTTATCATTTGTTTCAGATAAAAAAACCACATGTGCACACTTGCCCACCTGGAGGGGGAGGGGGAAAGGACAAATCAAAGCTTGCAAATACTAGGTGGGTGGCAGATGCAATCTTGGATTGGGTGAGGGAAACACCAACAATTGGTCCAACAACACTCAATGGGAAGTTATTTGAGAAGTACAAGATTAATACACCTTACATGAAGATTTTCTATGCTAAGGAAAGGGCTCTTGATAGGATTAATGGTCCATGGAATGAGAGTTTTCAGTTGCTTTACACCTTCAAAGCTAAAGTGGAGACGGCTAGTCCAAGGAGTGTTGTAGAGATTGAAAAGCATACAGTTCAGTACAAACTAAAAGGGAAGACAGTGGAGAAGGAGTGCTTCAGGAGGGATTTTATTTTTTTTAAGGCTTGCTGGCAGGGGTTTCTGAATGGTTGTAGGCCCTATTTGGTTGTCGATGCAACTACTTTGAATGGAAGATGGAGAGGCCAGCTAGCAGCAACTTCTGTAGTTGATGGACACAACTGGCTATTCCCAGTTGGATTTGGTGTGTTGGAGGCAGAGTCCGAGGAGAGTTGGGTCTGGTTTCTGCAGTAGTTGTGCAACATTATAGGTACACCCTCAGGTTTAGTTATACACACATATGCTTGCAAGGGTTTAGATAGTGCAGTAGAAATTGTATTCCCTGGAGTGGAACATAGGGACTGTATGTGACACCTAGTGCAGAATTGTAAAAAGAAATGCAAAGGAAAAGTTTACGATGAGAACCTATGGCCAGCATCATACACATGCAGCTTGAGGAAGCATGAGCACCATTTGAGAGTGTTGTATCCTCACAATCCTTTGGTGAAGGAGTAGAGGGATGAACATCATGGAAAGGTGTGGTCAGGAAGCAAATTCAATGAAATCTGCAAAGTAGACTATGTGACCAATAACCTCGCTGGGTGTTTCAATGCAAAGTTCAAGTCAGTGAAAGGGCTTTTGTTGTGGCAAGCATTTGATAAGATCAGGCAGATAATCATGATGGAGATGGCTCTTTCTAAAATAATTGTAGAAACACAATATGTTGGCCATATTATTCTCCCATCTCTGATTAAGGCATTGCATGCCAAGGCAAGAGGACTAAGGATGAAATGCATTCGACCGTCAACATACGAGGCTGAGGTGACATACACTAATAGTAAAAATAGGGAATGGAGATATCTAGTGAACCTTGCCACTAAGGAATGCAATTGTAGGCAATGGCAGATCCGCGGAAAGCCATGCATACATGCCCTACATCTCATGACTGTTATTGGAGGTGAAGATGGTGAATTTGATATGTATTGCTCTGAATATTTCTCTGTTGCCAAATTTAGGGATGCTTATGCTGAAAATGTGCCTGCACTCTTGGGAAAAGACCAATGGAACATAGTAGACCCAGGGTTCAAACTCCATTCTCCTGTAGTGACTAGACCACCAGGAAGACCAACGAAAAACAGGATAAGAGCTGGTGAACATATTGCTAGGCTTTGTACCAATCCAGTAGATGCATCATTTGGAGAAGAGGAACAATGGGCAGCAGCAAATGGAGAGGAGAATGCAGCAATAGAGGAGAATGTAGCAAATTTAGAGGAGAATGCAACAGCAGAGGAGAATGCAGCAAGTTTAGAGGAGAATGAAGCAACTGAAGTAGCAGCTTGGTATCACTACTAGGGAAAAGCCTAGGAGTAGCGCGGGTAACCGTGCTACTGATACGGCGCTACAGCTAAAGGTTATCAGTAGCATTTGTTGGCACGCGCTACTTCTATATCTACTTAGTAGTAGCATGTGCTGCAACAGCCGCTACTGTAATTACTAGTAGCACTTCTCACTGCCCGCGCTACTACTATTATTCCGTATTCTATTTCTTTATAATTTTATGTCATATTCATACACCTTTATACAAGTTTTCATACAATAGCAATTTATAGATTGTTTTTACATTATAATGAGTTATTAAATCACTAGGTAAAAGAACCGCGAATTAGTTTCAAATGGATGGATCCTAAGTGACCAACTCATGGATGATCACGATAATCCATGACTTGATCACTTAGGATCCATCCACTTGAAACTAATATGTGGTTCTTTCACCCAATGATATAATAACTCATCATCATCATCGTCGTCATATTAATATAAAAACTCTTGCATCATATCATCACCAACAAAACTAGCTAATAATCATCATAGTTATTACCACACACACTATTTAATCATCCTCGTCATAGTATAACTATATAATCACCACCAACACTAGCTAATAATAATCATCATAGTCATCACCACCAACACTCATTCTATCTAGCTAACCACTCCGGCTGCTCTCTCGGGTAAAATAGCATAGAACATGTGTAGCACTCTTGATTCATCATATTGGAGCATGCAGATGAACCTGTCTCCTAATTGTGGGTTGCGCTTCTGATTGCTGCCCCCTAGTACTTCTTTGCGATCCTTCACAATTTTGCTCTAATCTTTGACTATTAAGACTTGCTCGCTTTTAAAAATCCTGAATGCACTCATGTGTAATGTAGGATGTCTTGGTCGTAAGCTAACCATGGACATGCAACCTTTAGCCTCGATCCACTGAGGCACAACTATCATTGGGAGTCCCTGTTGAAGAACATCGTAGTAACATACTTAGCAATGAAGATTAGCTTAAAAAATAATGTATGCAAAAGATGCACTGAGGACAAATAGTAAAAAATTTACCATCTTTCCTAAATAGACGTGACCATAGTTCAGTACAAATACTATTGGTCGCACGTTTTGAGTACTAAGATTTTCAAGTTTAGGAAAATAATTTGTCTTGACAGTATGAAGACCCTCAAGCCATGAAACATAATGACTTATCTCCTCACAGTTTAGTTCAGCCTCGGGACAGTAGTAGGTCATGTCTACCAAGCGCTGGACATGTTTGCTTAAATCAAAATATGATGTCGATAGAAATTAGTTGTAAACTATTTTTGAATAAACAATATCCAAGACATAAATATGGTTGATAAACTCACAAAATGGTAGAACTGGAGGCATCTGCAGATCGACCTAGATGTCGATATTACCTTCAATAACATCTTCCGGGCGAATATCAAAGGTGATAAGCATATCAGGCTCAAATGCATAAGCCTTGCATAGTGCTCTCCATTTCTTGCATTCAAAATAGGTGTAGGTGTATGAATTGTATAATTTTGCGGCAAAAGTATAACCATGCTCGGTCCTCAAGTTAACTCTTTTTACCTCCATAGTTTCCATAGTACTGAAACCAACCTTATCCAAGACATACATTCCTGAATGGCAGGGGATACGCTAGTAGAATAGTAAAAAAATTAAAATTATAAGTTGAAGCAAAAGAAGCGGAAGTCATGCTTAATTACAAAAAAAGACTTGTCATTGTGACTTACTGTATCCACTTCGAAGGTGTCATCTAGCTTCATGCTGAAGCGCCTACCACCAACTAGGTGAGGCCTGTCGCACAGGCCGCACTCGTCTTGGCAGTATTTGCACATACCGAATTCCTTTTCATCGTCGGACATTTCCTATGTTCACAGTTGAAATTAATTAAAAATCGACCGAAGACAACTACCAGGAAACTCAACACACAGATCACTATTACTCAATATGCAACGGGTTGACTTTAGGTCTGTCGAGTCTTCCTTCCTAAACTCTCATCTCACGTATATGGTGGGCACTCCCTCTCTAATATTACGATCGTCGATAATGGTCGCTACTCCTCCTTTCCCTAGTGCATTACAAATATCTAGCACAAGGAAAAGAAGGAGAAGTGACCCCCATGACAACAATCGGCAGTCTCCTTCTCTCATATATGGTGGACACTCCCTCACCAATTTTTTGACCGTCGATGATGGTTGCTACTCCTTCTTCCCCTAGTGCATAGCAAAGTACTAGCACAAAGAGAAGAAGGAGAAGCGACCCCCACGACAACAGTACGCATTCTTCTTCTAACACAAGTATGGAGCCCCGACAGACTTAAAGTCAACTCGAAATGTCATTTAATTCTCTTTCTAGCAAATCCGGGGCACTCGATATTTCCTACATATTCTAGCACAAGTCACGCTTAAATTCACGGAAAAATCCGGCATGACCTTTGCTAAAATAGAACATATCGAGAGCCTGAATTTTGCAGCAACGCAAATGAATCAACACTCCGGCAAAACATAGGTCACTCAGATTTTCCCTGCGATACAAAGATGTGCATACACATACAATGATGCTTAACTTGCAATTCCATCCAGATGAGTTATCATAAGCACTCGCACATGAGCTCACCGACTTAATACCATAGTTCTACTCTGTTCAACACACCGAGGAGTAGAGAAGGAGGAGATGGAATTTTAGCTCACTGACTCGGGTGTAGAGGAAGTAGCTAGAGGTAGCCCCGTTGACGATCACTCCAAGGAGATACGACTCTACAAAGCCTGCATATTCCACCGAGTGAAAATTTTAGATCATCAAATCTCATATAGCATTCTTTGATGACAAAGTGATAATGACATAAAAATAATTAAATTTTCCAATACAATACTATATTGAAAAACAAAATTACAAAAAAAATATACCTATTCACTAGTTTTCTATCCTATTCAAAAAACAATTTTATATTCAAACAAACTATTCCCTAGTTTTCTATTACTAAATTTTTCTAGTTCTATCCCTAACAAACTATGTGTAAAACATCCTAGTTCTAGCCCTAACATTTACTAAAAATACCTTAGTGAAACCCTAAATTATCTTATATATAAATCTAACATAACTAAATTAAGCACTTACTACATAAACTACTTCTATTAAGTGCTTACTAATTATCACTTACTAAATAAACTACATTATCGGTGAGGAGAGATGGAGGGAGGAGGGAGGAGGAGGAGGGAGGAGAGAGGAGGAGGGAGGAGGAGGGAGGAGGGTCACGGACGGAGGAGGGAGGAGGACATGACCGGAGGAGGGAGGAGGACGTGGCCGGAGGAGGGAGGAGAGCACGGCAGGAGGAGGAAGGAGGAGGAGGGGCGCCGCATACTGAGGAAGGAGAAGCAAAGGTGGCGGCGGCAATGCGGTGGAGGGGGAGGGTCATACGTCAGCGGCGGCGGCAGACGACGTGCGTGGGAGAGTGAGAATAGGAGTGGAGAGGGGGAGAGTGAGTGGTGGTTGGGGGAAGAAGATAGTATGGGTTTAGCAGTAGTGCGTGTTAGGGGAAAGAGCTACTGCTAAACTAATTAGAAGTAGCGTGTTTCAGGTGTACGCGCAACTACTACACTTTGTGTGGCAGCAACAGTTTGGCAATTTTAGTAGTAGCGCCCTTCATCCTTGCCGCGCTACTGCTATATCTATAGCAGTAGTGCCTTATGTGGACACGCGCTGCTGCTAAGTACCAGCAGTGCTTATTTTTAGCCCACACTACTGCTAAGGTTCTGTGTATAAGGTTTTCCCTAGTAGTGTATGTGTGCAACCTTTCCCTTTTTTGCATTTGTCCTCTTTTTTATCGATGGCTAACCTTATTTCTGTTTGACCCAGCTATAGGATAATTAGAGGCCATCATCTGAACCATCATCTGATGCAGAATTTCAAACCATGGCTTATTAAGGTTTTGAAGCTATAAGAGAGGAGGAAGTTATTTTGTCTGAAGTTCCTTTACGGTTTAGTGACCCCACAGATGACCATCAACTGGTCATCACTTGCTCGGTCAGTCAAAGCTCAAGAAATCTGCCACCACCAGAAGTGAAGATCAGAAGCAACAAGACAAAGCTTTCAAAAGCACAAAATATCCCAGCTAGGGAAACCAGGAGCAAGACGGTTAACCCATCCGGGAACACAAGGAGTAAGGCAAAGACATGAATTTGAACTTGAATGCAGGTCATAAACTCTTTAAGGATTTGTAATAAGGATTTTCGTCAATTTGAACTACTGTGAAAACTTGTAAGGTGTAATAATTCTATTTGTAATTTGATGTGAAATTTGAGGTAGAATACAAACTGAGGCAAAATTTGAATTTTAGGCAAACTTTGAATTTGAACCAATACTTGAAGTCCATTGCCCTATGGTGTGAGTTGCAAAGTTTGTTGAACTACTATAAATGTTAGGTGATCAATCTGATCTCTTTTACATGGTAAAACTTGTAGTCATGAGAAATGTGCTCCAAATGAGCTCCCAAGCTAAGGTAAACGGCCCCATTTGCAATCATTTTTTTGGACCTACCCTAAATGAGCCAAATATTTTTTTTATTAACACCTATTCAATCTATATAGTGTAGATTCGAACTATCACTACTTGTTGAATTAATATTCATATTTTTTACATTTTTTAAAAAACATAGTTTAATAGAAAAACATTAAAAACCATGTTTAAAATATGAAAATGGAAAACTAAGTTCAGATCCTTCTTATTCACTTTGTAATCAAGCTTTGGTTGATTTTTTAAAAAAATTCAAAAACCGAAGGGAACCCTACCTCCTCTCCTTGGACTCTACGAAATGGTGTACGTGATAACTCATATGTGCGAAGGTTTTTTCATGAAAATGTCGATATACAAAGTTTATGATTTTTGGTTGGTAACATGTCACACAGGACAACACTGTGCGCAGGTTTTATATTTTTTTTGTTTTTTTAATTAGTGGTGCTCATTTAACCTCGACCGTTCCAGCTAGGTTTTTATTTGTAAATGTTCATATACCAAGTTTAGTATTTTCCTTGTTGGTGTGTCTTATAACATGACGAACGACGAAGGTTTCATATTTTTCGATTTTGTAAAATTACTTATGCTCAGTCAAAGCCTTGGAAACCCCATTGACCCGCTCAAACCCCCTCTAAACCTCACAGGGTTTCGCCTAACCCTAGCTCCGAACGCCAGCCGTCCAATCATACCCTAGTGCCAAGCGACAGCCCTTAGATGTGGTCTAGGGTTCAATTGAACAAGCAGGCGAATCTGATAGCCTCTAGAAGGAATTCTGAGGGCAGGCTACGTGCAGGCTCTGCACCATTGGATCACATGGATGGCTCCGCATCGTTGGATCGTGGGGTGATCCGCAAGAGGCGATCTGCGAGAGTTATTGGTTGTGCTCGCCCACCCTTGCCTTCCCTTTCTTCTACTGCTTATTCTGCAGCGACGAGAGGAGCCACTCCTCTGCTTCTTCTTCTCCAGCGACTTTGAGCGATATGTCGAGCTCCACTTCAACCTCCCACCCCTCATGGACCTAGTATGGTACACTTCCCATGGAGCGATGTCCTGACTCCCCACGCAGCGCGCCGCTGATACGGTTGACTTTGAAGGAGGTCAAGAATGGCAACTATGGGCGCGAATTTTTGAAATGTGAGAGCAAGCCAGAGGGCAGGTTAGATCTCATGATTTTTCTCCGATTTTTTTCTATTTGCTTTTAATTCTTTTTCCTTGGATCTGGGATTTAGGTTCCGTGTTTTCGTTTCAGATCGTGAAGAAATGCACACATTATGAATGGCTGGATGACTGCGTTAAGAAGATTCAATTCAATGGGGCCCCAACCCGGGAGCTCAATCTGCCATCAGCACCAACAAATTTGGTCTCTGAAACTCTTACTTTGACAGTTAGGGATGCAGATCTAAAGGGGGAATTAAAGAAGATGAACTAGAACATTAAGCAGATGATTTAATTGAACAAGCAGGCGAATCTGATAGCTTTAGGATTTTATTTTTGTATAGTTGCTCTAGGATTTGCTTACTTGCACTTGTTAGAGATGTTATTAGTGTGGTGTCATGTGCTCTAGGATTTGGTTAAATTTGTGGATCATGTGCTCTAGGATTTGCTTAAATTTGTGGATCATGTGCTCTAGGATATGCTTAAATTTGTGGATCATGTGCTCTATGCTCTGTGTTGCTTAATTTGTGAATCATGTCAGTTTTGTACACTTTCAGTTTCGTCAGACAACACTGACCACAGAAGAAAAAACGTAGTTCTAGGGTCCAAAGTCAAACTGAGCTCTGGTTGGGCCGTCGCATTGCGTTGAGTGTCGAAGGCCCACAAACACAAAAGAGGCCTAGAAAATAGTGCATGCACTGGCTCTGTTTTTTTGGTTGATTTTTGCCATGGTAAATCTATTTATTGCCATGCCATACAAAAAAGTGCATGATGGTAACGATTTATTGTTAGCAGTACAACTTTTGTCCCGTGGCATTTTTGTATAGATAATTGCCATGGCGAACTTAAGAATAACTTTTTTCCATGTGATTGTTAGTGTAGATACCATGACAAATTCGTTTTCATTATACAGACAATTGCCCATGTCAAATTTATCTGTACATATCGTGGCAATTTCCTTCTGTATATAGCCTACGGCACAACACTTTGATTTTTTGACATGCGCGTATTATAAACATGTTTTTGTTGCAAGAAAAATATTGTATACACAATTGTTTTTTGTTTTATACATGATTTTTTTGTAGAACATGGCAAATTTATTATTACGAGCATGTCGGATTTAATTATGTAGATCATGATATCCATCATAAACCACATCTAAAATAAAGTCCGGTGGCACCATTAGCCACCATATACTTCTAGAGAGCATGTCTAGGGCTCGGCTATGGCACCATATCCATCTAGAGAGCATGTCTAGGGCTCGTCTACGGCATCATATCCATCTACCGATATCTCACGTAGTAAGCATACATCCATAACATAGAAAGTAGGAAGCATAACATAGTTCTTACATAAAACATTGGGTGCCCTAAAAAAGTTTTTGCGGGTGAAATAATGTATTAGATATCACGAAAGGTTCAAACATTCAATGACAGATAGCTAAGTCGCTACCAAAGGCCCCGACCCTATCCAAGTCATAGTTCTGCCTTCTAAACGAGCAAACTTAGCTAAGCTATCACTAACTTTATTTTGGCTACGATTGATATGAGTAATACAAGATTCACGAAGAGACATAAAGTATGTAATCTCCTTAATAAGCGATGCGTAGATAGATCTATCCACCTCTTTTGCCTCGATCAACATCACTGCAACAAGGGAGTCCATCTGGATCATAACTGGAAGAGATAATGACAAACCCTCCATACACGTACATAGTTTAGCTTGGAGGTAGCCAACGACATAACATAAAAACACATACCAAGTTGTACATAAAAGAGTTCAGAGTACAACCAACGACTTAACATAAAAATATGTAAAAATCCCTAACGGGCAAGACAAGCTTCACAAGACCGTCCGGGCCTTCAACACCATCTTCGCTGCGCCTTCTCTTGAATGCTCCTCCTCCATGTCATCCTCGCCAAGGTAGTAGGGGAGGTTGTGCGTACCATTGCGGGTGGGGAAGATGCTATCAAAGTCCGTGAAGATGTTGTAGGCAGTGAATGCGATGAACTCTCACCCACACCAAAACACCTTGCCCGTCACAGCCCTAGCTTAGTCCTTGCCAGACTCTGCATAAGCATTTATGCATCATGTTTAAATTGTTGAAACTTGAAATGGGGATGACCAAATCCCAGCACCAGATAAATTTAACTAGGATCAAATTCAAATATTTTCATTGGACCCAAAATGCCCTTACAAAAACGTTCATTATTTTTGGAAAAAGGTTAAAACCTTAATCAGAGGTCATGCACATTTTTCCAAGGCATTTATGGTTTTTGAATTAACCCATATTGTATTTGAGTTGAAGCAAATAAATTGTATTAATATTTTGTATTGCTCCAATGATCCTGGAATATTTTGTGGAGCTCTGGGATAAACCTTATTGCATCCACAATAATTTCCAGAAGCTGCAAAAATAATTTGGTTAGCAAACCAAATTAAAACAAATATGCAAACATTAGAAAACAGAAATAAAGACAGTGGAGAGAAAAACCCACCAGTGGCATGTTACTGTAGCCACCTGGCCGAGCGCTGGTGGCCTAGCCCAGCTGGCACGCCAGTCGTCCCCAACCACTGCCAGAAGGCACAGGCGAAGGTGGGAACGGTGTGCGCGCGCGAGGGTGCCACGCCACCTGCCTGCCTGGCCCTCCCCCTGGACGGTCTGGCCTCTCTGGACGACGCCACGACCCCCTGCACCTCTCCCCACTCTACCCGTGCTCTTTCCCCTCCCCTGTCTCTCTCTTGCGCACAGCCACCCGAGCGCCATGGCCGCCGTCCGCTGCCACCACGGCCACAGGCATCTCCGAGCCTCTCCAACGCCTCCCCGACCTCCAACACAACATTGTCGCCCTATCCGACGAGCCACACGATGCCGGATGCCCTGGAGCACCGCCATTGGCTCCATCTTCTTCCTCGGGCCACCGAGATCGTCACCGCAGTTCCATCGCCTCCAGGCCTCCTCCGAGCATGCCGACCGCAGTGAGCTCATGGACCAAATCCCCCTCTTCCCCGCCTTAGTCGTCGCCCCCTTGCAGACCGAATCGCGCCGCCACACGACACTACTAGGAAAAGGCATGCTAGTGGCGCACCAGTTTTGCCTTCTAATGGCACACTAGTGGTGCGCCACTAGCATCACGCCATTAGAATTAAATTCTAATGGCGCACCACTGGTGCGCCATTAGTATCTGGTGTTCTAATGGCGCACCACGTAGTGCGCCATTAGTATTGCCCATAGTGCGCCATTAGAATTCCTCCCAGGGGGCCATATGTACCCATGTGCTTTGGCATACTAATGGCACACCAGTGGTTGATGCGCCATTAGTGTGATTATCACAGTGCGCCATTAGTGTCTTGTGTGGTGCGCCACTAGTATGAATATTAGGGGTTGTTTTTTTCTGATATTTTCACAGGTTACAAAATATATTATTGGACAGAATTTAGACAACACCACACAGCAACAGCAGATTCATCAAATACAATAGAAGATTAGTCTCCGAATACAATTCATCATATTAGTCTCCGAATTTGAAAGACCGAAAAAATATAGAACATTACAAGTCTCGAGACCGTGAGTAGCGAGTTTGTCTTCACATTACAAGTCGATATCGATCATCTAAACTACCATCACATACAATAGAGCTACGGTCATCACGATGAGCATCATCGCGATGAAACTGGTCTTCATCCGGTTCCTCCAACGCTCCCTCCTCTCTCCCGCTAGATAGCGGGCGTATCTAGATTCCGCCTCCGCCCTAGTGGTGTACCCTTTGTAACTGTTACCGCTGAAACGGTGAACCTGCCCCCAACACTCCTCCCAGTCGTCGTAGACTCCGGGAACCTTACCCTTGTACACGACATACGACGACATCTCTATGCACAAGCAAGACATTAATAGCACGATTCATGGTCCTACTAATAAATAGCATCGACTACATCTAAGTTGAACGACTATCCAAACCAAAGAGACATACAAGTTCATTAAAGTTTAATTACAACATGAGCCAATCAATGTTTCAGAACTACACATAGCATCACTACTTTCGACTCGACTCATGGGGCCGGAGTATGGATGAAGCCGCCGTCTGTCGTGATGGTCATGAAATCACGGGCGTTGTCAGCCTGCATTTGTAGTGTTGTGTCTATCTCACTATTGGACGGTTGATATCTGAGGTAGAACTGCCCCGCAGTATGAAGGACATCTTGATGGATAATTTCCGCAAACTCCGACTGGATGCGAAAGAATTCTTGTCCGATGTCCACGTCCTAGATTGCCGACAAGCTCGCGGCCCAATCTTTGAGATTATCTGGTAGCAGAAGGTGATGATGGTCCCGTACGATCGCCCGCATGTGATGGAGGGCATAGTAGGCATCCTTCTGACCGCCAGGCGACTGCTTGACGCAGGAAAACTTTGTATTGTGGGCAAACACGTGTGTGCCGTACCGCCTACGAACTGGCTTGGCGAAGGTGCCTCCAGATTTGGCGTAGCCGGGGAGAACATCATCAAGAACTTTCTTGATATTTGTGTAGTATATCTTGGAGTCTCGGTCTGGGTCGAAATAGGTGGCCATGGAATATTTTGGGCTTAAGAGGATGAGTGTGGAATGTGTGTTACTGCACAGAACACGGAATGTTAGAAAAAAAGAACGATTGAAATCTAAGAAATCGTATGTTACGGCGTGGTTAGGGGATGACTTACTCGGGAAAGTAAGGCACGAGAAAGTTATCCTTATCTGGGTTTGCCAGAATGACGCCTTCGAGGTAAGAACTCGCGACAGGCCGGTCCCCAGCGCTGCACAAGTTCTTGGCACGCATGTAGAAGGGGTCGACTATCACGATGTCCGGGGTCTTGTCTCTAATGATCCGCATCTCCATACTCAGTGAAAATAGCCGAACGAAGGTGTAGTGCAGCGGATGAAGGTTAAACATAGCAAAGATGTCATCAAACAGCAGGACGATTGTACCCCCGATGGGCCATCCACAAAGCCCTTGCCCTCTGGCACCTTGGACACGAAAACTGGGTATGCCACATCATTCTCTCTGAGACGCCACTTCTCCAAAGAAAGAACACTGTCATGCAGACTCTGCATAGGACCGGTTGCAGCATTGAGCATATTTGTCGGTAGCATCGCCCTACCCGCCACATGCACCCTCCTCGAGATATCCTTAGGTGAAGGTGGCCCGTCCTGAGCACGGATCGTACTCGGTGCCGGCTGGCTCGCACCCTTGTTACTCTTTCTTTTCCGTCCCTTCTTCTTCTGTTTTAATGGGACCGAGTTCTGCTCACAGACCGCCTTCTTGAGTGTGTTGGGCTGATAATATTTGGCACCTCGGCTATCTGAGGCTCGGTGAAGTCGGCAGCTGGAGGCGTCTCCTGAGAACTGAATGCCAGACGCCGCCTGTTGCAATTGGGTTTCTCCGCCGTACCAGCTAGACCGCGGTCGTATTTTGTAGGGTTGGGTTCTTGAGAAAGAGGCCCATAGAATTCGTCATCGTACCCATGTTCGGCAAAGTACTTATCGACGTTGCTAAATGTACGGCCGTCATCGTTGTCATCGTCGTCCAGATCATGTGCCATATGCATGTTCGGATCTTGTGCCATAGGGATGTCCGGCATGTCCGGTAGCGTTGCGGCGGTCTTGCCATGGCTTAGCGCCGGCACGACTGGCAGTGTTGTCTTTGGGGTGGTGTCCCCCGCCCCCAAACGAATCTGGCGCTTCGGCCAAAGCAGGGGCCAGCTTATGCAGGCGCTGAGGGTCATCAGATCATCTTCATCAGCCCTGGCGGGTCGAATCGGAGGTAACAACTCGTCGCAACCTGGGAGCACCCAAACCAGTTGAACCCTATACATGGTGGGTGGCATCGGTTTACCGTGGAACACGGGGTTGCCAAGTTGAACGATTTTGCCCTTGGCGAAATCGACCAACTCATCGTTCACGAAGTGGAGGAGAGTGCACGGAACATCGGCGGCACCCTGTGAAAACATGTAGGGCGTCAGGGATGCCCAGTCAAAGGCAAAAGGAGATGAAGTCCTCGGCCGAGAGGCTTAATTAGTTACCGTGATGATAGCGTCGAGCTCGGCTAATGTTGAGGCACCGCCAACGGCGGGCGTGCAACTGACAGAGGGGCCGCTTGCTGCCGAGGTACCGGCCAACGTACACCTAGGTGCATTAATCTCCAATGCCGGTCGTGCCGGCGTCGGAGACACCAATGGCGCAGCCGGAGACACCAATGGCGCCTCCTGCGCGTTGTGCGAGTTGCTGGCCGGGAAGCTGGGAATCGGGGGCGGCCCCTGTTGGCCACCCGCAATCCACGTCGTCAGCCCATGAATCTAGGTACGCATAATGCCGGTGAGCGTCGATCCCAGTTGTTGTTGCACTTGCTCTTGGATAATCTCCGGAATCCGCGCCACTTGTGCCTTGAGTTCTTGAACCTCGCGCGACTGGCTTTCCGAGCTGGTCTTTTTCTCCTTTCGCCCACCAGCGGTATAGTATGACGACCATTTTGTGGACAAGCCTTTGTCGGCCACACGACCAGCTGATGACGGCATACTGAGCTTATCCTTGTTTTTCATTATGTTCAACGCCCTATTTAGAGTGATGTCCCAAGCATGTGTGCTCTGAGACGACCCCGCGCTACTGCTTTCAGTCTCCTTCGCCAGAACAAGCTCAAGCGCCCTGGTCTTCGGGTCCGTGGTAAGCTCCTTTGTTATCGGGTCCTCCTTGTACCGAGCCCTGACATAGTTCATGGTCTTCTTGTCACTGCTGTATTTCTCAAAACGGGGCGGTAGGCCTTGCTCGGCACGCTCCGCGTCCTCTTTGTCCCATATAGGCTCCGCCACTCTGTAACCCCGGGACCGAGTTTGTGTTCCCCTAAGTTCAACTCCCGCATTTCTTTCCCCCACGGACTTGCTTCGGAGGCTGCACTGCTCTCGCACTTGATCTTGAACTCGTTGTAGTCCTCTTCGCTGATCAAAGGATTTTTCGCCTTAATCTTCTCATAACTATCACCTTTCTCAATCATTCTCTTCACCGCGCTTCTCCAACTAGACAGGGTCGTGCTCAGCCTCGTGAGGGCGGCACTGTTCACTTTATTCCCTGAGAGGCGTGTGTTTTCAAATTCAGCGGGGAACTTGTATCGTTCGTGCAGCTTCGTGAAGAGGAGGTTGCGCAAATTCCCTCGGTCCTTATGCCTAAGGTTCTCGATGTTGATCGAGACGGTGCTCCGGAGAATGCACCCGAGCTGAACCGAGTACCCCTTGACTATATGTTTGGGCTCCGTTGGATGCCCGTCAGAGTACACTTGAGTAAATTCCTCCTTGACGGTGCGGAGCGCGTTCGGGCACCGGTCCTTCCGTTGCCTCTTCGGTTGGCTGCCATCTGTGCGTGCACCACCATCATCAGTGGTGGCATCCTCGGCGGCACCATTAGTGGTGGCATCCTCGGCGGCACCATCAGTGGTGTCATCCCCGACGCCACTAGGGGTTGTGTAGTCAGGATCAGTGTCTTCCGTGGCATCCTCATAGTGGTGAGGTTGTTCCTCCATCTCCTGGGACAGCTCCCAGAATTGCTTGCCGCCCGAACCACCGGCCTCATCGTTGTGGGCCATGTTTCGCTCTAAATAGGAAAAAAGTTTGGTCAAAAAGTTGGTTATTGTCAAGGAACAAGATCATGGTCTCATCATTTAGGGTTTGTCGACACCGAGGCATCCTAAAAGCTAAGCTTTTATCATTTAGGGTTTGTCGACACCGAGGCACCCTAAAAGGCTAAGCATACATCATTTAGGTTCTCATCGACACCGAGGCACCCTATAGAAGCCAAGGTTTCATCATTTAGGGTTTGTAGACGCCGAGGCACCCTAAATGCTAAGTTAAGTTTTCATCATTTAGGGTTTATCGATGCCGAGGAACCCTAGGTTGGGCCTAATCACTTGGCACTAATCACTTGGCTCTATTGCCACCTATGCAGCAAGAATGGCGGGGCAGTTGATCCTACTTAACTAAGTACTAAGATACTCCGGCCCATGCATTAGTCGCAAGTACCCCATATGTCCTATTTTTAGCAAAGTCATGCTAAAATTCACGGAAAATTTCAGCATGACCTTTGCTGAAAATAGGACATATGGAGTACCCGAATTTGCTGGAACGGAAGTTAATCGACATTCCGGCAAACTCAAGGGTCTCTCGAGGTACCTGCAAAATCATTACCCCACCCCCACCCAGCTCCAACCCCACAACACCCCACAATATCATCACGACACGATGGTCGAAGACAAAACCCCCCAATATCATGAAAATCCTCCAGTTATGAAGTAAAACTCCTGAAGTGTTCCAGGAGTAGAACCTGAAGTGTAGTCAGTGGCTTCACCTATGCCATAGCATACATAGTACATAGAGTTGACATCTCAGCATCGACCACACCACATGTCACAGCATACATAGTACATAGATGATCCAACAGACTACATAGCAGGACAGTTTAAGCATGAACCGCATCATACACAATAGAAGAACTTCACTACACAACTGAAACTCAATTAAGCTATTTAAATAGAGTTCATCTATTCACTAGCAGTACTACTAACTAGCAGTACTTAAACAAGTTAAGCTACTCACTACAGTACTGGCTACTCACTTAAGCTAGAAGCTACAAGTTAAACACATTTTACCAAAGGTATCTTCTTTAGAATGAACTAGTGGTGTTACCCGCGCATTTGCGCGGCTAGAGTTTTTATCTACAATTTATATTCATTTTAACTATTTCCCCTTAAAATACTTATTGTGTTTTGAAATAATCATTTTATATTCTAGTTGTTTTTTGAATTGCGTATGTATGTTTTGTTATGATTCAAAAACTCCTTTTTGTAGCCACATTTGCACATATCAATTTTGCACAGGTTGGTATACATGTCAAATTAGAATTCTATATGAAACTTATACTTCAATGAGATTTTGAATTATAGAACCATAGAAAATGTATGTTATAGATAGAGTGATGTTATGGAAAGAGCTTCTGTTTATCAGAGTGCTAGAAAGAGGTCTTGAAGTCACTATTTGGATAGTACATGTAAAATCATGTGCATTTGCATAGCCAGGTATGAGATGGAATGTATGTGCTTTGCCATATATGTAACTGTACATGATTGACTACTATTCTTTGGGAAAACTTTAATTCTATTTGAGCTACTATTACTACTATTGGATATATTTCTACAATAGAAATCAACTTAAAAAGATTATTCATACATTAGTTACCATCCGATGGAAACATCTTCAAGTTGTTATACTTTTACAAATCAAGTGCTCAGATTCAGTGCTTTTTTTGTAGTGGACCTGTAAATAACTTTCTCTTGGTCATATAGGAAATAACAAAATGGTTAGGCTTCATTAGATAGTTCTTTTACAGTACACATATTCTGAAATTCCAATTTATTTTTATTTTTACAGTTAGCCCATCTCAGTCCAACCATGTTGCTTGTATGAAACAACCAGCTGAAACCTGTTTGCATCCATAACGATTCCTTTTGTCAAATTGTCTGACATCACTCCCTCATGCGCTCGTCTCGTTACCTCTACTTAGTTGTGGATATGTTTGGCTCTACTTAGTTTACACAGCAGATTCACATTGAAACACGTCTCTTATTCTGAATTTTGTTCAACTGGTCGTCGTGGCATACCCTAACCACTTAGACATGGATGGGGTACTCAAGTCAAACCATGAACAGCTTGGCACTATCGTTCTTGTGCTAAAGGTTGCACGTGTATGCATCCCGTTTTACTCTGACACAATCCTTAGTATTTTCCCTTTCATTGGCGATATAAGTAACTTTCATCCAGGGAAAGATAAAAAAATTAAAAGCATTTTTGTCTATGATGAAGTAGAATGTGCACTTCGAATTCTAATGAGAAGATATCCCGGAACACGTTCTTGTTACACATGTATTTATCATTTAGGTAATAGAGATTACATTGATTAGTTAGATAATAGATATTAGAGAGTACATATCCTCAAATAAAAAGGTATAGATTTGCTCAAATCATGGTGATATCATAGTGTGCAATAGGGAACGATGCCTGCCTGGTTTCTTATAACATCACCTGAGTGTTGCTTTAAATTTCATACTCCCTCGCTCACGCATTCTAAAATACAACTTTGACCATAAATAAGACTAAATATATATTTAGTTTGTTTTATATGACTTAAAGTAATACCACTAAGAGCTTTTGCCGAATAAGAAAATGGCATAATTTTTTTCACATATAAAACATATTTAATTTGTCTAATTTATGATGAAAGTTCAGTTTTGTAATGCGCTGGCCAGAATTGGATTTTTTTTATTTTTTTATTTTGCGTGACTTCAAAATTATATGATTGAAAACTTCTTTTAGTGCACTGGTGGTCGCATTTTCCTGAATTTATTTTTGACCTGCTAGCATTGCACACTCAATGGGAGGATAACTTTCCGTCGACTACAAAGATGTTTTTGGCAACTTTGACAATTTCAAGATGATGTGCCATCTCAATCTTTCGAAGGTGCTCATAGAGGTAGAGTGTGTGTGTGTGGCGTGTTCATAGGGATGAGTGTATGTGCGTACGTATGAGTGTCTGCGTCTGTATAGTTTGGGCGATGATAGGCGCCGGCGCGCCGGTCCAAATTTGGGCCGGTCGACGCACCACCACACGATTAGACTATTCTAAACCGTCCGATGCGGTTTTTTCGACCACCTCATAAAAAAAACAAAAACAGGGAGGAAAAAAGAAGGGGGAGAGAGACCAGTGCCGTCCCCGGCTTGCCGCTTCCAAATCTCAAAACTCTCAAAACTAGTCTTTGCCCTGCCGTCGGGGCTGGGGCCAGGGCCGTGGCCGACGAGCACCGACGATGTCTCCCACTCGTGGCCACAGGGATTGCAGCACGACCGCCGATGGGTCACAGCGTGTGGTCACAATGGATGCAGCTTTGACGACAGCCGGTTCCAGCGAGTGGTCGCCATGGTTGCAACATCCTTGCGTCCTCGGCTCCGGCTCGCCGCCGTCGTCACCTAGCACCGCCGGCTTCCAGCAAAAAATCTCAGCAAAACAAAAAATCTATGGTGGTCAGTTGAAGCAAAAAAAATGCCGGTTCCAGCCAAAAAGAACACTAGTTCCAGCAAAATCCCAGAAATAACAAATCTCCAACCAATTCGATGTAGCAAAACAAAAAGGCGGTTCCAACAAAAAATTATTATGGTTCCAGCAAAAATACCACAAACATCAAACTTCAAGAAATTTGATTGTAGCAAAACAAACAGCCGGTTCCAGCAACACTTTACCCCGGTTCCAGCAAAAATCCCACTAACAGCAAACTCCAAACACAAAATCGATTGCAGCAAAGGAAACAATCGGTCCCAGCTACAAATTACTGCCGTTCCAGCAAAAATCCCAGAAATAGCAAACTCCAAGGAAACTTGATTGTAGCAAAAAAGACAGCTTGTTCCAGCAACAATGAATTCCGGTTCCAGCAAAAAAAAGGTACCTGGAGAGCTCGCCGCCCATCGCGTGCACACACAGCCCCCTGTCTCCAGTCGCTTTGGGCAACCAACCCCTCCACTGCTGACACGGAGGAGTGGAATAGTGGGTTGGGCACGACTTGTAAGGAGAGAAGGGGATGAGTTCGCCGGAGAAAGCCGACGGCGGCATAAAATGGATGGGAAGCGGCTGAGAAGCTCCGAGTGCGCGGGGCGCGCGGAGGTGGTGGCCCTCGCCGGTGCTGCTGCCGGAGATGCGATTTGAGGATGAGATGGATGCTTGGGAAAGAAAGAATGGCGGGGAAGCGCTGAGAAGGTTCGCGTGAGTGGATAAGGTGCCGGCGTGCGTGAGGATAAGGCGGCGTGGGATGTGAGTCACACGATGAAAAACAATCAGACGGCGCGCGTGCGACCGGCCGAGTCGTTAGCCGGTCGACCGGCCGCAAGCATTTCCCGTATTGTTTTTAGTTTTTTTTCTTCTTAATAGGACAACTCTCCTATTAGCTGTGCACACGTAAGGGAGATTATATTGCTCTTTTTAAAAATTCTGACCGGGATGATGTCATCACTTGTATTAAGGCCATATAAAATTCCTATGCAAACCCAACTAAAAAAGTATTCCTATGCAAACCGGACTCCTATTTTTATTTTATTTTCTGACGGGAACCGGACTCCTATTAGCGATGTACACACGCATGGAAGATCTATTGTTCTTTTCTTAGTTCGGGTTGGTTGCCCATCATCCATCAAGTGGCTACTATCCTTTAAGTACACGTACATTAGATTGGATTTTTTTTTCCTGATTGGTTGCCTTCCTATGACGATGAAATTAGTATATGTCTTTTGGTCTCAGGCTTGTACGTGTCCTTCTCTGATGGTGATTGCACTATTCCATCTAGAGGCACGTACGTGACAGATTTTTTATGTGCATTACAACATATGCACATACACAATATTTGTATGTAACGTAATAACTTTAAATCTCAGCCGTTTATATTTAAAAATTAACGGTCTTGATAATTAAATTTGTGTGGACGAACGTGATAGCTTGTTTGCCTCTTGTCTTAACTATATAATAGATAGATGCTTTTACGTGGAGACATAGTTCTGTTAGAATGCATGCTTATACTTCATGTAGTGGTAGAGATACCTTTTTAGTTCAATGTATGTACATAAAAGCTGAAACTGTAAAAAGGGTTAGGTGGAGTGGGGGGAGGGTTAGCAATGGCGAGGGAGGGAGGGAGGCCACGGTGCGAGGGGAATAGGTGGAGTGGGGGAGGGTTAGCAATGGTGCACCTCCCCCTAGTGCGCCGTAAATACGACGATAGTGATGGCGCACCTCCCCCTGGTGCGCCATTAGAATTTTGTTTTAATTACTAGCACGACTGGTCAGGTTATATTCCACCTAACCCTATCTCCATCAGAACACGCCCACTAGCCCCACTGGTCAGCACGCAGCACACACACTAGGAGGTCCTGGGTTTGATTCCTAGGCTCCCCAATTTTTGTTTTTATGCATTTAAAATGTTGTTTCATATTTATTTGTGTTTAAATATGTTCAAACTTGTTTAAATCATAACAGTAATATTTTTTTTTATAAAAACAGTAATAATTTTTTTTTAAATATCATCAAATTTGTTATTTGAAAATATTTATGAATATGAAAAAATATCATCAAATTTGTTATTTGAAAATATTTATGAATATGAAAAAATATCATCAAATTTATTATTTGAAAATATCATCAAAATTGTTATTTGAAAATATAATCAAATTTGTTTTTTTTGCAATTTTACTTGCATTCATTTGTGACGGTGGAGCGGGCCGGGGAGGGTGCGGGGGAGAGGGTGCAGGGGGTCGTCGGAGGCAGTGGAGTGGGGGAGGGTGCGGGGGTCGGCGGCGGCGGCCGGTGGAGCGGGGGAGGGTGCGGTGGGTCGGCGGCGGCGGTGGAGTGGGGAAGGTGCGGGAGGTCGACGGCGGTGGCCGGTGGAGCGGGGGAGATGGTGCGGGAGGTGCTCGGCGGCGAGGGGGGATCGAGATCGAGTGTCCATGAAATTTAAAAAATATTCATGAGTTCAAAATTAAAGTGACCACGAAATACAATCGAGAAATGAAGACTACGATTTAAATACAATCGATCTTAGCGAGCTATTTGTTCACAATCTTCTTGCCCTTCTTTTTCGCAAATGGAGTTCTTCTGTGGAATGGACGTCCTTCAGGTAGGGTGGTCCTGCTTCTTCTTGTGGTGTATGCTGCTACTTCGTCATTTTCGTCATGTTCGATCTTCAGGTCACCGTACCTGTCGAAGTCTTGCTCATTGGCTACTCCATCCATTCCGATGATCTTCCTTTTGCCTCTCCTCACGACAACACGACTGGGTTTTAGCAGGTCGGTAATGAAGAAGCATTGGTCTACTTGGGAAGCCAGTACCCATGGCTCATTTTTCGCGGTGACATTTGCGCCCGCGGTCTTGGATTTGGCTTCGGGTATAACCATGGTGGTGAAATACCGGTCTTCTTTTAGGACGCTCTTGGCCCATCTAACACGGAACATCAGGACCCTCTCTCTAGCGTAGCTCAGCTCCCAGATCTCCTCGATCCTTCCGTAGTATCTGTCCTTGTCGTTACCGGTGTAGGATTCCATCGTTACCCCGGAGTTCTGATAACCATCGCTCTTCATGTCCTTGTCCTCGGTGTAGAATGTGTAGCCGTTGATATCGTACGCCTCATAGGTCATCAGGTTGTGCTCGGCGCCCTATGACAAGGCGAATATGAGTTGTTCTTCCGCGGGAGAATCCTCATGTAAAGGGTACGACAGAAGCTTCTGCTTGAACCAACGCGTGGAACATGAGTTGTGCTCTTTGATTATATCTCCGTCCGTCCTCTGTTGGCCTCGGTCATTGTATGTCTTCTCAATAAAGGTTTTGCGCTTACCACCCAAGGATCGACCACGTCTATGTGTTGTAGCGCGACTAGGTTTGCTCTTTCAAAGTCGGCGAGTCGACCCTCGAAGTCGACATGCATTTCGCGGCGACCCTCACGGTGACCCCATCCAGCGAGCCTGCCGAGGTGCCTGTTGACGGGCAGACCAACGGGGTCCTCGATGCCTAGATAATTCGTGTAGTAGGAGATGCACTCTTCGATCAAAAAGCCCCTAGGTATGCTTCCCTCTGGATGTGACATGTTGCGAACGTATCCTTTGATGACACCATTCATCCTTTCGAACGGCATCATGTTGTGCAAGAACGTCGGTCGAGTTGGATGATATCCTCCACGATATGGACCAGCAGATGCACCATAACATCGAAGAATGCGGCCGGGAAGTACATCTCAAGCTCGCATAGTATCACCACGATCTCTTCCTGTAGCCTTCTGAGTTGCCTCACGCCAACCGACTTCCGAGAGATGACGTCGAAAAAGTTGCATAGGCCAAATAGGGTTTCACGGACGTGGGCGTCCATGATCCCATGGATTGCAACTGGAAGTATCTGCGTCATCAGCACGTGATAGTCGTGAGACTTCATCCCGCTGAACTTCTGCTTCGCTGGGTCTAGGTATCTGCTTATCTTCCCCGCGTAACTGTAAGGAAGTTTTACTCCTACGAGGCAGGTGAAAAACTACTCGATCTCCTCCTAACTTAGAGTGAAGCATGCGGGAGGGTAGTCATTTCCGGTCTTCTTGGCCTTTTGGCCTTTGCCACAACTTTCCGTGTCCTGCTTCGCCTCATCATCATCATCATCATTAGTGTGAAGCTCCTCCCTGATGCCCATTGATTTCAAGTCTGCCCTTGCTTGCGGGCCATCTTTGGTCCTCTCTGGCATGTTGAGCAGGGTACCAAGCAGACTCTCGCACACGTTCTTCGTGATATGCATGACATCAAGGCTGTGAGGCACATGGTGGATCTTCCAGTACGACAAGTCCTAGAAAACAGACCTTGTTTTCCATACCTTCAGCAGTGGCTCTGGCGCCTTTCGCTTCTTTCCCGGCTCTGGCGCCTTTTGCTTCTTTCCCGGCAGTGGGCAATCTTTCCAATTTTTCAACAACTGGTCTATTTCCTCGCCGCTCCTCGTACGCGGGCGTCTTCAGGGTTCGGTTTCACCATCGAACAGATCCTTGCGTTTCCTCCACGGTTCATCGTCGCGAATCCACCTTCGATGTCCCATGAACACGGTTTTCGAAGACCCGGGATCTCTATCTAGCTGGCGATACGTTGTGTCATCGATGCACCTGACGCATCCAGAAAATCCGTGGACCACCTGCCCGCGAGATATTCGTAACCGAGATAGTCGTGCACCTTTGTGAGCAGTGCGGCTCTCATAGGGAAATATTCTTTCTCTGCGGCGTCCCACGTATTGGCTGGCGTTTTCCACAGCGTGTCTAGCTCCTCTTTCAGCAACCCCAGATACAGATTGATGTCGTTCCCTGGTTGTTTCGGCCCTTCAATTATCATACTCATGTGAATGTACTTCCTCTTCATGCACAACCAGGGGGGAAGGTTGTACATCCACACAAACTCAGGCCAGGTGCTATGTGTGCTTCTCTGGCTGCCAAAAGGATTGACTCCATCGGTGCTCGCGCCCAGCACGATGTTCCTTGGATCCTTCCCAAATTCTGGGTGTTCGAAGTTCAACGCTTGCCACTGGCTCGCATCCTTTGGGTGACTCAGCATCTTGTCTTTTTTATTTATCTCTGGATCATTTGCGTCATCTTCTTGCTTCTTCTCCTCCCTATCCGCGTGCCAACACAGGAGCTTTGCTACCTTAGGGTCTGCGAAATACCGCTGCAGACGAGGAGTGATCGGAAAGTACCAGACCACTTTTCGAGGAGCTTTCTTCCTCTTCCTATATCGAGTGACGCCGCACACCGGACATATGGTAGACTCCGCGTGGTCGTCCCGATAAATGATGCAATTGTTCATGCACACATGGTATTTCACGTGCGGTAAATCCAGAGGACACACGATTTTCTTCGCCTCCTCGAAACTGGTCGGGCACTTGTTCCCCTTGGGAAGACGTTCGTGCCAGAATGACATGTTCTCGTCGAAGCATGCGTCAGTCATTTTGTGTTTTACCTTCATCTCCAGAGCCATGAGCGTTACTTTCAGGCGGGTATCCTCGGACCTGCATCCTTCATAAAATGGAGTAACCGCATCTATCTCCAGTTGATCCAGCTTAGCTTTCTCTCGGGCGGCAGCTCTTGCGTTATCCGTCTTCTTGAGAAGCAGCTCTTGAATATGAGGGTCCTGCACCCAGCCCATCGATGGTCCATCGTCGTCTGCTCCGCCAGCATCTTCATCTTCATGATCATGCCCTTCGTCTGCTCCGGCATCTTCCTCATCATCATGTCCTGCATCTTCTACATGATGACTGTGTACAGCATCACAGTCGTGATCATGTCCTGGAGATTCTTCGTCTTCTCGCCCGCCCGAGCCGCGGTGGTTGTCTTGCTGCCCTTCCTCATTTCTTGCCCGCCCCCCATGGACAACTTCATAGTCATCTTCATCACCTTGCCACCGATAGCCATCCATGAAACCATGCAAGAGCAGGTGGTCCCGCACCTGCCCGGAATCCGGGTCCGCAATAAGGCTGTTCAGCTTGCATCTTCGACACGGACATCTTACCTCCGTCTCGTTCTTCTGAAGCATCTCAGCCTTTGCGGAGCTCAAAAACCTATTCATGATGCCTTCGGTCATCGTGCGGACCATGGTCGCCTGCGGGGTAGAGCAAAACGATATTTTAGAATCAAGAAAAAATTTGGCATGACTTTCCCTAAAAATAGGACCAAAAAGAATGCATAGTGCCAAAATTCTCGCCGAAACGGAAATGAATCAACATTCCGGGAAAATATTGGCAACTATCGCATTTCAAATACTGGTACATGCAAACACAAACATATATGCAAAACCACAAACATATGCAACACCACGAACATACATAGATCTAGCTTGGCCACAAAAAGTGCATGTGCACGTTGTTGGAGAGGGAGAACAACATAAAGATAGCTTCCCCCCTTACTTACCTATCAAAAAAGGTAATTTAACCACTTAATTTGGATGAATCTATGGTGCAAATGAGGTGTTGAGGAGGAGGCAGCCGAGACAAGCTTGGAGGAGGAGGTGGAGAGAATGAAGTGGGGAAAGTGAGTGGGTAGGTGGGCTGTCCAAAATATCTTGTTGGTCCCAGGTTACCAATGGCACACCACCTGCAGATGCGCCATTAGTAACCCTGGTTACTAATGGTGCACCTGCTACTGGTGCGCCATTAGAAGTTTTGCAAAAAAATAAAAAAAAGTGTATATTCTAATGGCGCACCATGGCACAGTGCGCCATTACTAGTTTAAACTAGTAATGGCGCACTATGCTACGGTGCGCCTTTAGTAGTTTTGCAAAAAAATAGAATAAAAAAACAACAGTAGTGGCGCACTGTGTAGCCGTGCGCCATTACTAGTTAGCACTAGTAATGGCGCACCGTTCCACGATGCGCCATTAATATGTTTGAAAAAAAATTGTTACTAGTGGCGCACCATGTGCCTAGTGCACCATTAGTGTCTTCCACACTAATGGCGCACCTGCACATGGTGCACCACTGCTATATAGTAGTGGCGCACCACATGACAGGTGCGCCATTAGTGTCCATCTCATCTATAGCCCTTTTCCTAGTAGTGCGATCTCTTCGCCGGCCATGTTCCGGTGACCAGTTGGTCCCATGCGTGTGCCTGTTGCACTCACAGCAACGCGTAGAGGCTCTCTAGCCTGCTACTTGCTCGAACGTAGGCTGTAGCGCCAAAACCACGAGCACCCAAGCTCCGGCTACCGCCCAACTTGCCGCACCGCCGCTACAGGCCACCCCAGCTCCATTCGCTGCCATCAGTGGATGTGCCACTCCTCCAGCTCCCCGTAGAGCCAAACCCTATCGCAAACCACCGTCTGTAGCACCGTCCCGAGCCACCTCAGTGAGCCTCCGCTGCGTGATATGGTTGTTGCTGGTGTAGCTGACGTGGCTCCGTCATTAGGGGCTAATCACCTCCAGTTAGCCCCTAACAGACACTGAAAGTGGGACCCTGCGGACCTGCTAATTTTAGTTATGTTTTAACTAAACCTACTTACCACTGCTCCAATGACACGGGGCCCACGGGTCAGGTTTGACCTGGACCGGCTCCCTTGACCTGCTGATGTCACACTGACATCATGGTGACGTAGTTAACAATTTTCTGGATTAAAAACAATTCAGGAAATTCCAGAAAATGATATAAACTTCAAAAATTCATAGAAATTCAACCATAACTTCAAATGAATTAATTTATATATGAAAAATGATTATAAAAATCCGATCTATCAATCTGTACCATTTTCGTGCATGTTAGAACAACTTATAGCTGTTGTTTAGGACAAATCATATAAATGGCATTTGAATATCTACATATGGAGTTTGAATTTGAATCTTGGATTCAAACCAACTTGATTTAACCTGTTGCTAGTTGTATTAGCTCAAATCACAGCATTTTTCCATGTCATGATCATGCATCATATTGTGCATTGCATTGATTGTGTTTCCTTCTCTATTGCCGGAATTTGTCCCCTCTCGATAGTCGTGGTTCCGACGATGAGTCCGATGACACCGATGAAGAGCTATACTATCTTCACAAGTGCCAGGCAAGAAAAACCCCCTTGTTCATAATGACACAACCCCACTCTCTCGCTTCTGCTCTCTTTTACTGCATTAGGACAACAACGATTCATCTGTTCCGCTGCAGTAGCTGAACCCCTTTCCTCTGCATGACCTGTCATTGCCACAGTAAATAGATGAAACCCACTAGCATGACTAGGAGTTGTTTGAGCCCTGATGTGCCTAATCATTCATGTATGTTTGTCATGCCTGCTACTTCTTAGAGTTGAGTCAAGTCTGATTCATCGGGGATGAATTGGAAATTGTGAACATGTTCTACTATTGAGAGCTAAGTGTGTGAATGCGATTTGGTAAAGGTAGTGGTGACAGGCCATGTAGGAGTACATGGTGGGTTGTCTCATTGAAACCGTCCTCAGGAACTGAGTTCTGTGTTTGTGATCCATGAACAACTACTACCACACAGTGTAATGCTTAAGTGCCCCTCTCGACTTATTAATCAACTCGATCTCTGTCCAGGAGTTGCAACTAGTTTTTGGTGTTTGTAGGTAGTGTTAGTAGTCTACCAAGTGGCACCCAGTATAGGTGGGCTTGGGACAGGCTAGGTGCAGTGGCACAGTGTACCAATTGGCACCCGGATGGTGGGCTTGGGAACCCTGCTCATATCGTTTGGGGCCGTGAGCGACACCCTGGACGGATCTCTGTAGGACCTTGAGAAGAGGTGTCTAGAGGGGGGTGATTAGACACTAAGTACCAAAGTTGCAGTTTTTAGCCCTTTTAAGTTTGAGTGGAGTTTAGGCATAAATTTAACATTCACAAAACATAGCAAGCAAGCATGCAAAGAGTATATGAGTAGCGGAAAATAAAGCATGCAACTTGCAAGAATGTAAAGGGAAGGGTTTGGAGGATTCAAACGCAATTGGAGACACGGATGTTTTTGGCGTGGTTCCGATAGGTGGTGCTATCGTACATCCATGTTGATGGAGACTTCAACCCACGAAGGGTAACGGTTGCGCGAGTCCATGGAGGGCTCCACCCACGAAGGGTCCATGAAGAAGCAACCTTGTCTATCCCACCATGGCCGTCGCCCGCGAAGGACTTGCCTCACTAGCAGTAGATCTTCACGAAGTAGGCGATCTCCTTGCCCTTACAAACTCCTTGGTTCAACTCCACAATCTTGTTGGAGGCTCCCAAGTGACACCTAGACAATCTAGGAGACACCACTCTCCAAGAAGTAACAAATGGTGCATTGATGATGAACTCCTTGCTCTTGTGCTTCAAATGATAGTCTCCCCAACACTCAACTCTCTCTCATAGGATTTGGATCTGGTGGAAAGATGATTTGAGTGGAAAGCAACTTGGGGAAGGCTAGAGATCAAGATTCATATGGTAGGAATGGAATATCTTGGCCTCAACACATGAGTAGGTAGTTCTCTCTCAGAAATAGGATGCTAGAAGTGTAGGTTTAGTCTGATGGCTCTCTCCACGAATGAAGAGGAGGTGGATGGGTATATATAGCCTCCACACAAAATCTAACCGTTACACACAATTTACCAAACTCGGTGGGACCGAATCGTTAAACTCGGTCGGACCGATTTAGTAAACCTAGTGACCGTTAGTGATTTTCGGTGGGACTGACATGCTTCTCGGTGAGACCGATTCGGTTAGGGTTAGGGCATAACGTAATCTCGGTGAGACCGATTACACAAACTCGGTAGGACCGATTTTGGTAATTAGCTAACCAGAGAGTTGGTCAGGCAAACTCGGTTGGACCGATTATCAAACTCGGTGGGATCGATTTTGGTAATGAGTCAACCAGGAAGTTTGCATTGTAATCTCAGTAGTACCGATTGCTCAAACTCAGTGAGACCGATTTTGATAATGGACATACACAGAGAGATTACAATCCCATCTCGGCGAGACCGAGATCCCTATCGGTTAGACCGATTTGCCTAGGGTTTGTAGCAGTGGCTAAGACATCCAAACTCGATGGCGCCGGATAGAAAGAATCAGTGGGGCCAAGTTTGACTTTAGGTTTAGGACATATGTGTGGAAGTGGGAAAGTAGTTGAGCGTATTTGGAGCATATCACTAAGCACATGAAGCAAGAGGCTCATTAAGCAACACCTCATCCCTCCTTGATAGTATTGGCTTTTCCTATAGACTCAATGTGATCTTGGATCACTAAAATGTAAAATGAAGAGTCTTGAGCTTGAAGCTTGAGCCAATCCTTTGTCCTTAGCATCTTGAAGGAGTTCCCACATCCTTTAGTCCATGCCACTCCAATGTTGAACTTATCTGAAACATACTAGATAAAAGTGTTAGTCCAACAAGAGATATGTTGTCATTAATTACCAAAACCACCTAGGGAGCACTTGTGGTTTCAATCTCCCCTTTTTTGGTAATTGATGACAACATACATCAAAGCTTTAGATAAAGATATAAAGAATAGCAAGTAAAGCTTTGGAAAGACATGTAACAATCATAGGCTCCCCCTACATGTATGCAATCATGTGAATATGAAATATAGAAGTATGTGAGAGCATAACCATGATAGAGCAGGCAATGTGTTACATGTATCTTGGCCATATGCATCAGAGCAAAGAAAATATTAAAGGAAATACCTTCATGCCCATGAGTCCTTCTTGCAAACAGTATGTACATCAGCAAGAATTCCTCATACACATGATTGTGATGCATATACTTACCTTGTAGTCTTGAGTAGGCTTAGGATGGAGTGAACCTGTGAAAACAAGGTTAGATAACACAGATGCACCTACTAGCCAGAGCAAACAGAAGAAACCACAAGAATACCAAGACTGGGATGACATGTAGAGAGTGAGTACTAAGTACCACATTGGACATGTCCCCAAGAGTAAAGATATGCAATGAATTTAAATGATTTCTTTCCCTTAGATGTCTTGCTCCCCCTAAATCTAGCATGGGATACTGGGAGAAGATAGGGAACAGAAAATCAGAGCTGAAAGATATAAATGAACAGAGCTAATGCAAACTAATGCAAATAAGCACATATGAACATGTCTTTTCCCCCAAAAAGACATGTGGCATCTCTCCTCTTGAACACCAAGCATCTGGGATCCTTGAGAAATACTTTCTACTAGTATTCTCTCCCCCTGGAGATCTCTCTCTCCCCTTGAAGGATATCTCTCTCCCTCTGAGATGTGATCTCTCTCTCTAAATGATAAGATTTGATGTGATCTCTCTCTCCCCCTTTGACATCAATTTCCAAGAAGGGCTTGATAAAGATGTAATCTCTCTCTATCCCTCTGGAATTTGACGTGAATGGGTTTGATCCTTGAGTCACAACATAAAGCAATGATAAAAATGTGATGCTTGTAGAGGACAAGATTCATTGAGTGGAGCTGGATCAGAAGAAACACAGAATAAGTGGCGAAGAGTTTTTCCTGTTATGAAATCGGTGGCACCGAGTGGTATGCTTCGGTGGTACCGAAAATTTTCGGTTGGATCGAAAAAAACAAATCGGTGAAACCGAGTTCATCGCAGAGAAAACACTTGTCACCTCAGCTCACTAGACTAGAAAGATCTCACAAAGATTTTCAAGGAATTAACTGAATGATATGCAAGGAATTGGATGCATAGAATGCAGAGCAAAAAGAAAGAAATCTAGATGAAGTATTTTTTTGAAAGGGGAAACAAATATGCATGAGACAAATGCAAAAACACAGAAGAAAACACAAGAGAACTTCATCTAGAGATGGTCGGCGACAAAGTCACCTATGTTAGAGTACATTGACTTAGGAGTCAAGTGAGATCACTTGATCATAGGTCATACTCATCGTTTAAGCTCAAAATGGGGTTGCTATTTTTAGTTTAAGCATCTTGATGTATTCACATCTTGTTGAGTTGCTTTAACTCATGACTTGGAGTAAAGCTTCTCTAAGATGCAATGACATACCTTGGTTGGTGGTGTTGTCCATGTAGTTGAACTTGTGTGGGTTGCTCAAGGTTGATGTAGCTCATCAAGAATTTGGAGCACCACTTGGAATTTGAGTCCATCTACCTACATGGGTTAGTTCTTGCAAGGAAGAGCACTTGTGTATCCAAAATTGACAATCATGAAGCTCAACATAGAATTTGTCAAAAGGATATGTTTGAATGATTGTGTGCTTCCTTGGCTTCATCCACCTTGTCTAGAGACTTGGTGATGTAGAGATTGCTCAAGATGTGAGTAGGTTACAATCCCATGGAATTTGATTCAACCAAGTACCTACATGGGTTAGATAACATGCAAGATACAAATATATCCAAGACATAAGTTTTTCATCATAAGAGAAATATCAAGGATTAGTCATAAGCTCATGTCTTGCATGTATCCAATGGAGTTTCTACTCCAAGTTTGAAGCATCAATGATGTTAAATTCTCCTCTCAACCTGCAAAACACTTTCTCATCAAGAGGTTTAGTGAATATATCTGCTAATTGCTTTTCGGTGCAAACATGCTTAAGATCAATGTCACCCTTAGAAACATGATCTCGAATGAAATGATGACGAACTTTAATATGATTAGTTCGAGAATGTTGCACAGGATTATGACCAATTTTGATAGCACTCTCATTGTCACAAAGCAGTGGAACATGTCTCGCATATATCCCATAATCTTTAAGAGTTTGGGTCATCCAAAGTAATTGAGCACAACATGATCTAGCAGGAATATATTCAGCTTCGGCGGTGGATAAGGATACCGAGTTTTGTTTCTTGGAGGACCAAGACACAAGAGATCTACCAAGAAATTGACAAGTACCCGAAGTGGACTTTCTATCTACCTTGTCTCCGGCATAGTCCGAGTCCGAATAGCCAACAAGATCGAAAGAGGCCCTCTTAGGATGCCAAATGCCAAAAATTGGTGTATGTATTAAGTATCTCACTATCCTTTTCACAACCTTAAGATGACATTCTTTAGGAGCAGATTGATATCGTGCACACATGCACACACTTAGCATAATATCGGGACATGAAGCACATAGATATAACAATGAACCAATCATAGAGCGATAAACCTTTTGATCAACCGGTTCACTATCTTTGGTCAAATCAAGATGTCCACTAGTAGGCATGGGTGTAGTCATACCTTTGCATTCTTGCATATTGAACTTCTTGAATAAGTCCTTGGTGTACTTTGTTTGAGAGACAAAGGTACCTTCCTTAGTTTGCTTGATTTGCAACCCAAGAAAGAATTTGAGTTCACTCATCATAGACATCTCAAACTTCTCCGACATTAGCTTTCCAAACTTCTCACTAAAATGAGGGTTAGTTGAACCAAATATAATATCATCAACATAAATTTGGCACACAAATAGTTCACCATTAACCCTTTTAGTAAAAAGAGTAGAATCAATTTTCCCAATTTCAAAGCCTTTTTCAATAAGGAACTTGGTCAAGCATTTATACCATGCTCTAGGAGCTTGTTTAAGACCATAAAGAGCTTTGTGAAGTTTGTAAACATGATTGGGTTTCTTAGGATTGACAAAGCCGGGAGGTTGTTTAACATAAACTTCCTCCTCTATTTCACCATTTAGAAAAGCACTTTTAATGTCCATTTGGTACAAGGTGATATCATGGTGATTAGCATAGGCAAGTAAGATGCGAATAGACTCAAGTCTAGCAACGGGAGCATAAGTCTCACCATAGTCCATACCTTCGACTTGTGTGTAGCCTTGGGCGACGAGACGTGCTTTGTTGCGAACTACTTGTCCATCTTCATCTTGCTTGTTGCGAAACACCCATTTGGTACCGATGATGTTGTGGTTGTTGTCGGGCTTCTCAACCAATGTCCAAACTTGGTTCCTCTCAAAGTTGTGTAGCTCTTCATGCATAGCATTTATCCAATCCGGATCTTCCAATGCTTCTTCGACCTTCATAGGTTCAATGCTAGAGATGAAAGAATAGTTTTCACAAAAGTTAGCTAGACGAGTTTTAGAGCGAGTGATTCTCCCGGTTTGAATATCATTGTAGATTTGCTCGACGGGATGGTCTTTAGCAATTCTTGCTCGAACTCGTGAAAGCTTTTGCTTGGATCTTCGTTGAACATCTTCTTCATCTTGTTCTTCTTCTTGGCCTTCTTCATTGTTGGCGTTGTCGTTCTCTTGTCGTGGTGGAGAAGGAGGTTGTTGACGTTCATCTTGATGCACTTCCTCGTTTCCTTCATCTTGGTGTGTCCCACTTGTGGATGCTTCCGTATCAACTCTTGGTTCACCTTGTCGTGAAGTAGAAGCTTCCACTTGGACAGACGAGGTACTCTCCTTCACCTCCGTTGGACGGACCTTGCCAATAGACAAGTCTTGGATTGCTTCCGAAGGATCTTTGTCTCCTACATCAATTGGCAATTGCTCTACTTGCGAGCCGTTAGATTCATCAAACTTCACATCTACCGTCTCTTCAACCTTTCGGGTGAAATTGTTGTAGACACGGTAAGTGTGAGAGTTTGAGCCATAACCTAGTAGGAAACCTTCATGAGACTTAGGAGCAAATTTAGAACGATGATGCTTATCAAGAATGTAGCACTTTGAGCCGAATACTCGAAAGTATCCAACTTGGGGTTTGTTACCGGTGAGGAGCTCGTATGCCGTCTTGCCGAGTAGCTTGTGAAGATACAAGCGATTTGTTGCATGACAAGCTGTCTCAACCGCTTCTGCCCAAAAGTGCTTCGGCGTCTTGTACTCATCAAGCATCGTTCTCGCCATTTCGATGAGCGTCCGGTTCTTCCTCTCAACAACTCCATTTTGTTGAGGTGTGTACGTAGCCGAGAACTCGTGTGAAATCCCTTCTTCGTCAAGAAAGGTGTCCACATTTGCATTCTTGAACTCCGTTCCGTTGTCGCTGCGAACCTTCTTGATCTTCACTTCAAATTGATTTTGAGCCTTCCTAGCGAAGTTTTTGAAGATCTTCTGAACCTGCGATTTATCATCGAGAAAGAACACCCACGTAAATCTTGAAAAATCATCAACTATAACTAGACCAAAAGAATTTCCACCGAGACTCTTGTAAGAGTTGGGACCAAAGAGATCCATGTGAAGTAGCTCGAGTGGCCTCCTTATGGTCATGATGTTCTTCACGGAATGCCTTCCTCCAACCTGTTTACCTGCTTGACAAGCACTGCAAAGTCTATCCTTATCAAATATGACATCATTAACTCCAAGGATATGCTTTCCTTTAGTAAGCTTGTCAAGGTTTCTCATGCCAACGTGACCTAGTCGTCTATGCCATAACCAACCTTTTGAGGATTTAGCAATGAAGCAAGTTTTAGGTTGAGCCTTTTTAGTGAAATCAACAATGTAAAGATCACCTCTACGTATACCGGTAAAGACCATTTTATGATTGTCTCGACGAAACACTTGGCAATCAACTTCAGTAAATAAGACATTGAAACCAAAGTCAGCAAGTCTAGATACTGAAAGTAAGTTGTATCCAAGAGATTCAACGAGCATGACATTTTGTATGGAGCTATCATGTGAGATGGCCACCTTACCGAGGCCAACCACCTTACCCTTTGAGTTGTCACCGAAAGTGACATACTTTCGAGGACTATCATTATCAGCAAGCTCACGAAACATGTCTTTATCTCCGGTCATGTGATCGGTACATCCACTGTCAAGGACCCATTCCTTTCCTCCTGACATATATCCCCGAAGATTTGCCATAAGACCAAAATGTCTCATTGCATCATCAAGATCGAAGTCACTATCATCATCCTCATCATAGTATCCATGTTCAACATCGTCATGTGGTGGATCAAATCCTAGAGAGGGTGATTCGTTAGAGTGATTTTGACAATGATCTTGTCTATGAATTTTTATAGCTTCGGAAATAATATCACTAATAATACCAACATTTCCTTTGGCACGCATAAGGTTTGTAAGCTCAAATAGACGATCACCAAACATAGGATCACTAGAATTCATTTTACTCAAAGCAATAGACTTATGGAAGAATTTCATCAAGATTTTTCAAAGAATAATCAGGAAATCGTTCCTCAAGAAATTTCCATATAGTGTAGGCACACTCAAGAGTAGGCAGTTTTATAATCAAGTTTCTAGGCAAGCCTCTAGTGATAAGATTAACAGTTCTAACATTCCTAATCATGTCAATAGACTCATCAAGGGTAGGATGCATAGGATCAACACAAGGTGCACAAGGACTAGCAATGTACTTGTTCAAATGATATTGATTGAAAATTACAAGCATCTCATTTTTCCACTCATGAAAATACTCTCCATCAAGAATAGGCACTCTATGTCTAAGACTCCCCAAAGTAGACTCATCCATCTTCCTCCAATGGTGATTAAACCAAGGCAATGGAGACCAATGCTCTGATACCACTTGTAGGACCTTGAGAAGAGGTGTCTAGAGGGGGGGTGATTAGACACTAAGTACCAAAGTTGCAGTTTTTAGCCCTTTTAAGTTTGAGTGGAGTTTAGGCACAAATTTAACATTCACAACACATAGCAAGCAAGCATGCAAAGAGTATATGAGCAGCGGAAAATAAAGCATGCAACTTGCAAGAATGTAAAGGGAAGGGTTTGGAAGATTCAAACGCAATTGGAGACACGGATGTTTTTGGCGTGGTTCCGATAGGTGGTGCTATCGTACATCCACTTTGATGGAGACTTCAACCCACGAAGGGTAATGGTTGCGCGAGTGCACGGAGGACTCCACCCACGAAGGGTCCACGAAGAAGCAACCTTGTCTATCCCACCATGGCCGTCGCCCACGAAGGACTTGCCTCACTAGCGGTAGATCTTTACGAAGTAGGCCATCTCCTTGCCCTTACAAACTCCTTGGTTCAACTCCACAATCTTGTCGGAGGCTCCCAAGTGACACCTAGCCAATCTAGGAGACACCACTCTCAATAAGTAACAAATGGTGCGTTGATGATGAACTCCTTGCTCTTGTGCTTCAAATGAAAGTCTCCCCAACACTCAACTCTCTCTCATAGGATTTGGATATGGTGGAAAGATGATTTGAGTGGAAAGCAACTTGGGGAAGGCTAGAGATCAAGATTCATATGGTAGGAATGGAATATCTTGGCCTCAACACATGAGTAGGTAGTTCTCTCTCAGAAATAGGATGCTGGAAGTGTAGGTTTAGTCTGATGGCTCTCTCCACGAATCAAGAGGAGGTGGAGGGGTATATATAGCCTCCACACAAAATCTAACCGTTACACACAATTTACCAAACTCGGTGGGACCGAGTCGTTAAACTCGGTCGGAACGATTTAGTAAACCTAGTGACCGTTAGTGATTTTCGGTGGGACTGACATGCATCTCGGTGAGACCGATTCGGTTAGGGTTAGGGCATAACGTAATCTCGGTGAGACCGATTACACAAACTCGGTAGGACCAATTTTGGTAATTAGCTAACCAGAGAGTTGGTTAGGCAAACTCGGTTGGACCGATTATCAAACTCGGTGGGACCGATTTTGGTAATGAGTCAACCAGGAAATTTGCATTGTAATCTCGGTAGTACCGATTGCTCAAACTCGGTGAGACCGATTTTGATAATGGACATACACAGAGAAATTACAATCCCATCTCGGTGAGACAGAGATCCCTATCGGTGAGAGCGATTTGCCTAGGGTTTGTGGCAGTGGCTAAGACATCCAAACTCGGTGGCGCCGGATAGAAAGAATCAGTGGGGCCGAGTTTGACTTTAGGTTTAGGACATATGTGTGGAAGTGGGAAAGTAGTTGAGGGTATTTGGAGCATATCACTAAGCACATGAAGCAAGAGGCTCATTAAGCAACACCTCATCCCTCCTTGATAGTATTGGCTTTTCCTATAGACTCAATGTGATCTTGGATCACTAAAATGTAAAATGAAGAGTCTTGAGCTTGAAGCTTGAGCCAATCCTTTGTCCTTAGCATCTTGAAGGAGTTCCCACATCCTTTAGTCCATGCCACTCCAATGTTGAACTTATCTAAAACATACTAGATAAAAGTGTTAGTCCAACAAGAGATGTGTTGACATTAATTACCAAAACCACCTAGGGAGCACTTGTGCTTTCAATCTCCTTGCGGATGGAACCCGAATAGGCGATAAACATGGACTAGAGACTCGTGTGGTTAGTCAAGTCGTGGCCGACACCCTCACTAGGCTTCCGCTTGAAGGTTGCCGAGATACATGACGTGTACATGGCGGTAAGTGGTGAGAGCGTGTGTGAAGAAATACACCCCTGCAGGGTTAATATGATCTATTCGAATAGCCGCGTCTGCGGTAAAGGACCTTTGGGTTGCCTATACAGTTCATAGACAAGTGAAAGTGGATACTCTAAAATATGCAAGATAAGCATGAGTGCTATGGATGGCGTCCTCGTAGGGAGACGGCAGCAGATCCATAGTGGTGTATTGATATGGTGAATATGTGGACCCGTGTGCACCACCTCAAAAGAGTTACTTGCAGTCATAGTTCAGGATAGCCACCGAGTCAAAGCTGGCTTGCTGCAGTTAAACCCCACCATTCCTTTGTTGATATTGATGCATGTGTAGTTAGTTTTCATGTAAGTCTTTCTAGGTACATTTGTACTCACATTTGCTTAATTTATGTTTTTTGCAGAGAGACTCCAGTCTCACTAGTAGTTCCGCGTGGACTTTGACATTTAGCTTGTTACCTTAGCTACGATCTTGTGCCCTCTGGAGGGTCTTGTAGATATATAGTCAGGCTTCTCAGCCCTTTTCATTTGTAGTTGTCCGTACTCGGACGTGTTATGCTTCCGTTGTTTGCTGCTCTGAATGTTGGGTCATGAGACCCATGTTTGTAATACTTGGCTCCTCAGAGCCTATTTAATAAATACTTTGAGTTGTAGAGTCATGTTGTGATGCCATGTCGTATTTGCACATATCGAGCATATTGTGTGTATGATTATTGAAATGCTTGGTATGTGTGGGATCCGACAACCTAGTTGTTTATTCTTGGTAGCCTCTCTTACCGGGAAATGTCTCCTACTGCTTCCACTAAGCCATGGTAGCTTGCTACTGCTCCGGAACAGTTAGGCTGGCCGGCATGTGTCCTTCTTCGTTCCTATGTCTGTCCCTTCGAGGAAATGTCACATGTTGTTCCTTTAAGTCCCTGTAGCTTGCTACGACTTGGGTTCATACGTTGTTGATCGAGACGTTCGTTGCTGGGTCATGTATGCCTATCCCTGTAAGTTAGCGCCACCTTGGGTTTACGACTAGTCATGTCGGCTCGGGTTCTTTGTCATAAGGATGCTAGCGGCACTATCATATACGTGAGCCAAAAGGCGAAAACGGTCCCTGGCAAGGTAAAGTGGCACCCGCGGGAATACTGTGCGTGAGGCCGCATAGTGATATGATGTGTTACATGCTAGATCAGTGTGACTTAGGATCGGGTCCTGACATTGACGAGGAGGTAGTACACATAGAATCTATTGGTGAAGTGGGCGATGAGGCCTGACGGCGGAGAGATAGCGTTTGGGTGCACTTCCTCCAGTCGAAACATCACCGGCGAGACCGCCGGAAGGTGGGCATAGCCAGCATGGAGGAACCACTGGGCAAACTCCCTGGCACCCCTCTAGCGTGAGATCGCCCACATGCGGAGCGTCGTCTCCATGAAGACGCTGGCGGGGTAGGTGGGTGGCACCTGGAAGTTGTGGCCGTAGTACTGGATCCTCGCCTCGCTCGGAGAGTGATCTGGATTTGGGTGAAGAAGACAAGGAGGCAGCACAAATGGATGTGTGGAGAATAGGTGGAGCGGTGAGGTGGTTTAAATAAGGGCAGCGACCACGCTCTACATTATCTACATTCAAACGAGCCACATTGATCAATATGCCACTTTAATTGCCAACCGGTTTTAATTGCCATGCTAAATCGATGCGACACGTGTGCGACAGGAGAGAACCAGCGATAGCGACCGTCGCTGCATCGGTGGCAGCTCGCGTGCAGGAAAGCGGCTCAATCAACGAATCATGGCTGCGTGCATCGGCACATGCTGGCTTGGTCGACGCATGCAGGCTCCATCAGCACATCGTGTCGGCGCGCATCAACGCATACATGTAGGCTTGCTGGGTGCATGCCTAGCAGGCTAGTTGGATACGTTGTGTATGCATAACAGGCTTTGGTCGTGGCAGCGCATGCATGCGTTTCATGCAAAGGCCCAATAGTCCAACGAAACCACGGCCCAATGGTCGAACAACAACACAGCCAAACACAACCCCACTTGTCAGTTCCAATCCGATCTCAGGTCCAACAGGCGACACAGTCCAGTGTGGCCCCACTCGTCAGAGTTAACGGTCAAGCCATTGACCCGACGAAAACAACCGTTGTGACCAGTTCTGAGGGTTTCGGGCAATGGAGTGGGGAAAAGTGAGCAGAAGTTAAGAGCGTGGGGATGAATGAGTACAGCTAAGGGACCAGGGGCACAGATGTAAAAAACCTTATAACAAAAGGAAGGTTGGCATAAAAGTTAACAGCCCAGCAGATAAATGCACCAATAGAAGTTCAGAAGCTCAGTTCATTTGACCCGACTGTTACGTTTTCATATTGTACTATTTGATGGAGTACCATAACCTTTGCCTTCATTTTCCTGGGCTCCTGAACAACATAGAAAATGTCTGATAGTCTGGTTTCAAAACCATGCATATCTTCATGACATCGAACAATGGATGTCCTTGTCTCACAAAGGGTCTCTGTTAGGGATTGGACTTGTGTCTGGAGCACAGATATAACATTGTTTTGAGCTTGCATATCTTGATCATGAGGCAGTTTGGACGAGATTTCCTTAACAACCAACCCAGTATTAGGCAGGAAGGTGCTTTTGGCACCGTTAGTGGACAGGTACTCACCCACTACAGCAAGAGGTGACATTGCGGTTATGGTTGCCTCGCCACCTTCAAAAGGTGGCGTTTCCACCATTTGTTCCATAGCTTGATGGAAAGTTGAGTTTGTATATTAGTAGTACCAAAACAGAAGTTATTAAGGAGGCAGCAAAACCAAACAGAATAGCTTTGGTCTATATACAGAAATTATTTTGTTGAACCCGTGTAAAATACTAGTTGTATTTTACTGCAAAGTACATAAATAAAACTAGGTTCCAAACATATGACCGTATACCATGGCTAACATATTGTCTATTTCTTCACATCGTATTGACAGGTAAGGAAAAAGAGACAAAGTTTATATACGGTAAGCATAGTATGACATCATTCATTTCACAAAACAACTGAGAACAGACAAACATGCAATTGTAACGTTGTGTGGGCAAGTCCAGCATGGAACTAGATTATAGATCAAGATAAAAGGAACATCAATCCTCTCTTTTTAACCTTCTAAGGTGCAATGATACTCTAAGACAATTGTGTATAAAATTGAAAAGAATAATAGACATTGGCTGCAAACCGTGCAGTTCAATGCACAAGTTAGAGTAACCAGTAGTTAAAAAGCATGAGGATTAAGGACTTACAACAGCTGCTTTGACTGGTGTAGTCATGCCCGTCATCTTGCGGGTGTGACAATCCTTGAAGATTGCCACAACATTTGGTTCAGTTACTTTTTGGTCCTTGCGTCCTTGCCTCTGCATTTGGAACAAGTCAATATAGATCTGATAATATGGCACAGTGAAAAGAGTAAAAAAAAACTAGTTACAAGAGCCCTGCAGTGTGCAATTTAGCTACAAGATCCTATTGTCTGTTGGAATTTCACTTTCATACGGTTGGCCTTGTTCTTCGAACAATTCACTTAGAAGAACATAGATTTGTGAGGCACATGCATAAATAGGAGTTCAACATGTGATCTGATCACATATATATAACATACTTGATACTTTGGATCAGACCAGTGTTTAACAAGGCATCTCAGTCTTCATCTGTTATATTTTTCACTAGAGACGTTTGGGCAAGTTCACTGTTAGCCTTGCCTTCAAAGTGAGTTTTCCTCAACTTATACTGATATTGTCGTAGAGCAGACATGAAAACATGGGTGCATGCTTGTCTGGTTGCATCATCTTGGCTATCCAACTTTCATTGTTGAAAATTATGGGAGTCTCATTACCAGCAACCTAAAAAGTATGGGACACAACAAGACGATATTACTAATTTCCACACATAACCATACTTATAGATAAATGGTCGAGGAAGGTGTTGAACTGGGTTTTGCCTTTTGTCATTCCTGTATTGAATCCATGTTGGGAGGATATGTGCATGACACTTAACGGCAACTGTTGCGTCTGATACTAAGTTGGCTGACTCTGTAGCATTATGTGGCCTTTTTAAATGTGCCTCAAAACGAATCCATTCTCCCTCCTCTCTAGATTTTGTTAACCCATTGAGCATTATCCCTGATGTTTGTTTCCTCTTGCGCCTAGGTGTTAGTTCAACAACGAACATAGGAAGTGTTAATGTACATCAAACTGTGAGACTACATATAAAGAAGCATGCAACTATAACTTTACTCGAGCAACTACCTTCTTGATGTTGAAGCTCGGAAGGTTCATCGGATCTTGCCAACTCCTCTTGTGGCAAGAGTGCTTTGGAAGTAGTGTCACGTGGCAAGGCAGGTTGGGAACTTGCCACTAAAGGAGTTGACAAATGAGTAACTCATGTAGATGTTGGTACTATGGACGAAGGTGTTGCAACAACTAGGGCTATCGTTGCTTGTTTGGTGCCAGTTCTTCGTTTGTATTTGGATTGTTTTGCAGCTGGTATAGCAGGCGATACTGTGTTCGTAAAATTATCCGGTGGACTTGTACCTTCTATTCCACTATCAGTACCAGAAGAATCTTCATAATTCTTCTGCTTCCTTATTTGTGTGTCCCGAGTACTAACCCCTACCATTATGTGTTCCTTCCTCTTTCTCTTTGCCATGTCAAGTCAAGCCGACAAGAAAAAGTAATAAAAACTTAGTTCTTCAGAACAAATTTATGCATGATATAGACAAACTAAACTTTAATGTTAGACAACCGCATGATGGAGGATGTAATATGTACGAAAAATAGGACGACATGAGATAATTAGACCTATGATGTGTAAACTAAGCAGAAGGCATTTCAGTAAATTAGAATCAATGCAATGTAAGGTAGACACCATATGAAAGATGCTACAAATATCGCTCTGCCAAGTTAACAGTGTCTCTTCATAACTGGCATTTAAACAAATGTGCAGCAACACAAGAAATAAATCATATGCAAGATGCAAACAACATCACACTACCAAGTTAAAGGTCTCTTGTCATTAGTGCCATTGCATATTCACAACATTGCATATTCACACCTATGATGTGTAAACTAAGTAGAAGGCATGTCAACAAATTAGAAGCAATGAAAGCTAGACACCATATGCAATATGCAACAAATATCACTCTACCAAGTTAAAATTGTCTCATCATTACCGCAATTTCAACAACTTAGTAGTACAAGCGAGAAAATAATGTGAGATGTAACCTATATCAGACTCCCAAGTTAAACGTGTCTTATGGTAAGTGATTGTTGCAGGTTACACAACAGTAGTACTCTGATGTAAGAACATGGTATGATAGACAAGTATGGTATGTTCTACAAATAAGAACACGTGTCTTATTCACAAGTATAATGTGTAAAGTAAGCAGATCAAATTCAACAAAATTAGAAGCAATACAAGCTAGACATCATAGATAACATGCTATCACATATAACAGTGCCAAGTTAGAGGGAGCACCTGTGGTGGACTAGGCACTACCAGGAGAAACCTTATAGGTAGAACCTTAGCAGTAGCATGGGGTAAAAGCTCAGCGCTATTGCTATATAGCAGCAGCGTGGGTAGTTAACCAGTGCTATAGGTAGCTCTGTAGAAGTAGCGCTGGCCAGCCACCCCGCGCTGCTGCTAAGTGGCCCCAGCCTTAGCCCATCGGTCTACCCGTAGTAGTATTGAGGCCTGGGTAACCATCGCTACTGCTAAGCCTGTAGAAGTAGCACTTGCCTGAGATAGAGCCCTACCACTATGTGTGTACTATGCTAGTAGGTGGACCCAACTTAGCAGCAGCACAGGGTACCTAGCCAGCGCTGCTACTAACCCAAGATTATCGTCTTCCATTCCGCACGGCCGACCCTCACTCTCCCTCTCCACCCTCTCTCCACACGCATGCCGCCGTCGCCCACTGCTACCGGAAGAGATCGAGGTATCTCCTCCCTACCTCCTCCTCCTCCTCCCTCCACCTCTCTCCCTCCGTCCTTCCACCTCCCTCTCCCTCCCACCTCCTACTTCTCCATGTCTTGTCCGTCCTCCTCCTCCCTCTCCCTCCCTACCTCCCTCCTGCCTCCTCCCTCAACCTCCCTCCCTCCCTCCTGCCTCCTCCCTCCCGGTCACCTCCCTCCACTACTAGGGAAAAGCCTACAGGCAAATGCTTACTAGTAACGCGGGTTTATACCCCTCGCTACTGCTACATACTAGTAGCGCGAGTTTATAGCCCCCGCTACTACAAAGTTGATAGTAGTAGCACGGATTTATAACCCTAGCTACTACTAAGTGGTCTCTACCGTTCCCCCGGGACATGCCATAGTAGTAGCGAGGGGTATAAATCCGCACTACTACTATCAACTTAGTAGTAGCGCGGGTTTTTACCCCTCGCTACTACTAAGTACAAGGTAGGTGAAGTACCCATATCCTCGGTCGAATCCTCCTTTCTCCCTCACTCTCCCCCCTCTCTCCATAGGCTCTCCCATGGTGCTCCTGCCCAAGCACACCTCCTCCTCCATGGTGCCCAGTGAGTTCACCTCCTCGTGTCACTGGCGTCCAGGAGCTCGCCCGTCTTCCCCCTTGCCTCTATGCCACAACGACGGAGCACCTCACCACTGGCAATAAGCCACTATGCGCCCTCCATATCCTTGCTTTCTCCCTTGTTTCTCTTTTTCCCTCTCCCTCTCCCTCCGAGTTGACTCACCTCCCATGCCCATGCCTGCGCAGGTCGTCGACATGGCCAACCAGGAGCTCTTTGCCTTGGCCGTGAAGAGGATCCTCACGCCGTCGTCTTTCTCTCCTCTGCGCTGGATCCAGTCCCTCTCCAACAGTCGTCGCTAGATCTGGTCTCCGCTACCTGTCCGCACATCCGGCGACCCATGTCTTCGCTGAATCGAACCATTGACACCATTAACAGCACAAACGAGGTCGAGATTATTTTTTGGTTTTTGAAATTAATAGTAGTAGCCCAGGTCATAGACACGCGCTAGATATCAGTTAGTAGTAGCGCATGTCGAAACCGCGCTACTACTAACACACATACTAGTAGCGCGGGATGCACCACACTACTACTAGTTAGGTACAATGCCGTAGTAGTAGAGGAGGCACCCGCACTACTACTAGCTATTCCGTTCTGGCGAATTTCAGGCACTTGACATGTCCTATTTTAGCAAAGGTCATGCCAAATTTTTCTGTGAATTTTAGCATGACTTGTGCTAGAATATGTAGGAAATATCGAGTGGCCAGGACTTGCTAGAAAGATAATTAAACGACATTTCGGGTTGACTTTAAGTCTATCGAGGCTCCATACATGACAGTCAAAAAATTAGCGAGGTCTCGTCCCACCATATATGAGAGAAGAAGAATGCTGACTATTGTAGTGGGGGTCGCTTCTCCTTCTTCTCCTTGTTCTAGATCATTGTTATGCACAAGGGGAAGGAAGAGTAGCGACCATCATGGACGGTCGAAAAATCAGTTACGGAGAGTGTCCACCATATATGGGAGAAGAAGAATCCCGACTATTGTCGTGAGGGGAGCTTCTTTTTCATTTGAACTAGCAAAGTGGCCCTCTCAAATGTGAGGGCATCATCATTAACATGACCTAAGTGATACTCATATTGCACTGTTCAGAAAAGTATGGTTCTATAGACAGATGAAATTTTATATTGAATGATATATAACCATAGAAATAATATCTTTAATCAGTTTTAACATGTGGATAAATGATGTATTAATTATAGAAACACACCATATCATGATCATATGCGTCATTTGCATGTCATATATCCAGGTTACCAACTTCCAAATGATGTTTATGCAAAATTATAGATGCCAATCGATTATCGTCAAATATAATAAGGGTCACTCAGGATGAATGACCACATGATCTCATGCACAACTAAGAAGATGCATGAAATTGTCTTGTTAGTCCAAAACCTAATAATTATTGGTTGTAAAGATCAGTTGTGGTATGTGGGATATTTGGAGATTGGTTGTTTGTTTCCAAGTTAATCGGCTTGTTGGTAGACTTACGATTACTATCAACCACACTAAGGTTTATGCTCAAAGACCCGACAATACATACTTTTTGTAGTAAAGTAGTATGATCCATGTATCAGGAGCATGTTCAATAGTCAAGACGACTATATACATACCCTTGCAGTCGCCATGTTTCTAAAAGGGACAAAATTAAGTTGTTATATAGTCGTTAGTGTCTTGCCAAGTATTAGAACCTTATATATAAAATTACGCAGCATCTGGAAGACATAGCGTGTGCACAGAAAGCATCTCGTGTGGCGCTGTAATAAGGAACACTTGTAAAGTCTAGATGGCATGCAATGTAGAAAACATAGTAGGGAACTAAAAAATGTACCTCATATTCAACTTCTATGGTGTATTCAACGGCCTTCCAATATAAGCCTATACAGATGTACCATCAATATAATCACACACTATATTTGTTAGACAGAGACAAAAAAAAGAATATGAGATAACAATTAAATAATTGATAGACTACATACAGATCTGCACTTGTGTGAAAATCAGGACCCGTTCTGCAAAAGGAGGCAAGAGAAAACCTAAATCATTCACTAAACAGCAGCTAGCATAATATCCACAATTTAGAACCATACATCATACATTATGTCAAGAAGTTGGTACAGAATATGATATCCAAGTTACTGAATCATTATTGTTTTTTTGGATTCACATTATCTCTAGCTTATTATTTTTGTTAGCCCGTGGGGTTGACTCCGGAAAATAGTTTGCTCAAGAGTTGAGGAAATCAAACCAAAAGAAGTTCAGAAACCTGCCTTGATATTTTTGAGATTTTTTCGTGACAGTAATTCTAGGCAATGAAGAGGAATGTGGTATGCATATAAATAAAACCACAGGTGAAATTCTTTGAGATCCTTTTACACATGCGACTCTATGCAGGGAAGAGAAAGGCTAGTGAAAACATATAAATTATGTGAGACCCACATATATTGTAGTTTCTCCTTGAAATCTGCCTCTCCTTTCTCTTTCTAAACACACTAAAACCACACCACACCACCAATTAGATAGCCGGAACAGCTGTGTGTATGACAATTTTTGTGTGATACTTATCTCTGGACCATATAGATTAAAAGGAGTTGAGGATGCAACGGTCCAGACAAATAGATCGTGCTGAAATTGGATGAAATCCATCGTATAGATAGCACCGGCCTGTGATGGTCACCGATTATGTTAACAAACGATGTATGGTTTATCAGAAACTATTATAATTGATTATACAAGCACTGCGATGCTACCTGTACTGAAACACATGTAACTACAGTTGAAGGATCTCAACAATATGGTCCAACAACGCACGGTAAATCTGTTTATTTTTCTGCCACAACAATGTGAAGAAAGTATACCTTCCAACTACTTTGTTATACCATGCTGAGGGCAAAGAGGCTGAGTCGACCTATTATCACCAGCCCGTTTATGGCAATACAAACATGAACACACTTATCAAGTCGAGGATGCAAACATTCATGAAGCTCTAAAACCATGTGTGCAAGGTGCGGCTAAATGTTAAGGGTACGAATTAGGCTTGGAAATATGATGTCCGCACAATAACTGTCGTGACAATAGTCAGTTCTCATTAGCAATAACGTGATCCTCAATATGATGTCCGCACAAAGTTCGGAAATGGCAAAAGCAAGCATTTAATCCAAAGATTAAGCATATAAACTTAGAAATCAAAAATTTGTTGGTAGTGTAGGCAGTTCCAAATTTTGAAGAGATCACCCGATAGCCATAAACTCATGGTAGGCTAAATCTTAATTAATAATTGTACGTTTGCTGTAGAATATAAACATAAAAGCAACAGAAAGTATGAAACTTGTGAAGGCTAAACCGTATTGCTCTTAAATAAATCATACTTAAAAATAAATCTTTCAGAAGTTTATATATTTTAATAGAATATTATTTTTAATAACATCATAGCCAGATCTACAAAGGCTAATTTCGTGTGCCCAAAAAGTCATTATTTTTCAGGTTACGTTAAGGGAAACTAATACTATATTGCACTATCGTGATGCACATTGCTTGGGTATGAGGACGTTTCTCCTACTCTGCTTGCTCCGAAAACAAATTATAAGATCAATTTTGAGTAGTATATCTCACCTTAATAATGAAGGTAGCGCTCATGGCAAATTTGTTATCTGGCCCAAATGACATCGCAGTTGTAGAATACTTGGCGGGGTCTGTTGTTGGTCTTCTACGCCCATCTATGGTGCACATGTCAACGTAATATCTAGCAGTATGTTTTGCTCTCAAGGATGCGTTGTGACATGATCTGCAGACTGCCAACTGCACAAACTTAGACCGCTCCATTGCGATCGATTAGCAGCATGCCCTCACACACAAAGCTTCTCAATAGCAATATAGGCACGTACGGAGCATGGAAAGTTAGTCATGCCGGCTAATCAACATGCGGCCGGCCGGAAAGGCCAATTACCCACGCACCAATTGGAGACAGCAATAGTCGATTTTATAAATCATGAAACTCCACTACCTATGTGTTGGCAACGGGTTCATCAATCAAAGGGAAGCTGCATGGTGCTGCATCCGGACGCTAGCCAGACGGTGCCGAGGAGAAAATCCAGAGGGAGAGGATTTTGTTGCTGTTGTCTTCCCGATCGAGAAGGACGTAGATCGTACCAGCGTCCACCTCCTCAAGATATCCCTTGATGTTTTTTTTGAGCAAATCCCTTGTCGGCTGGAAGGCTGCGCCAACAAACCCAGGATCTGTGCGTGCGGAGGCCCTTCACCAAATTAATCTGTTTTTCCTTCTCAAACGCTAGATCTAACCCGTTAATTATTTAACTACAGATAGAGGTCCACCAAATCAATGGTTAGATATTTCTGATTATTGTGTGATTTTCTAGTAAATTTATCTTTTTCTAGTTAACTCATCAAGTATTTTTTATATATAAATAGATGTGCTACACATTTTGGTGTAATGCACTTTCAAATGAAATTAGGAGCTTCCATCACTGACGGTCGCAAATGTCAGAGAGGAAGAATCCTGATAGACCCATAGTCTACCCTTGATGAACAATAATGATCTAATTTAGTTATTGTAGTACATATATTGAATTTTTTTGAAGTTTAACCTTTGAATTATGAACATAGCAAATGTCTGACGATGACGATAGGATCCCTGAGTGCGACTACTACAACGACGATCGGAGTTTGTGCAACAGGCATCACCTAGAAGACGGTTGGCGCTTCAGTATTAAGCTCGACAAGACCTTCGATGTTGAAACAGTACGCAACGATGACAAGTCTTTTTTTGTAATTAAGCATGACTTCTGCTTCTTCAACGTGTAATTTCCATCTTTTACAATTCGACTAGTGCATCCCATGCCATGCAAGACGCTATGTCCTGGAGAAGCTGAATTTCGAAGATCATGAGAATATGGAGCCAAAGATAGTTCACCACAGGACCCATCATGGTTATGCTTTTGCTGTCAAGATATACAATGCGGAGAGCTACTCCCATTTTGGTTGCTCAAATTGGGAAGCACTGTGCAAGGCATATGGTTTTCTGGAGGGTATGCATGTCACCTTTGATCTTGGTGATCCTGAATATGACATCGACGAAGATAATGTCGATGAAGAGAATACGACGAAGAGAATATCGACATTTGGGTCCTTGTTGATACGCTTCCACTTCAACCTCTATGTGAGTTTCTCAAACATATTTATTAAGTAATTCATATTGTTTTTATATAATAGTTGACAACTTATATATTTTCATTGACAACTTATTTCCATTCTTCAAAAAATATTCGGAAAATAGTAGACAAAACCTACTACATTGATGGTTCTCAACTAACTTACGAGGAGAAAGATCATATTGTCTCCTTCATTATTGATGTTGAAACTTTCGATAATAATTATGAAACTCCTCCACATTATGGTCAATACGTGCCACTAGTCCACGTGTTGAACTACGACAACATCCACGGAAATGGCATGGTAAGATTTATTTATTATTATGACAAAAGTGCATATTTTGCATACATTCTTCTAATTAAAGCTAAACTACATTGCTAACTACGTTACTATTATGCTCTTCAACAGAAAATCCCGAAGAATTATGTGCCTCATCTGATGCATACGAAAGGTCACATGGATGTTGTGAGCTTACGACCAAGTCTGCCTATGGGTCACCGCTATTCATACAAGATTTCTCAAACAGACGAAGACCTCACAATAATAGAATGGAAAAAACTTATGAATGATCGTAGGGAGCTACTTGGAAGCAACATTATGCCAAGCCCGTGAATTGGAGACGGGATAATCTCCATTCTCCATAATGGAGAGTCAGGAGCTATGTTGTTTTATGCTATTTTACCTTAGAGAGGGGTAGCAGGTCCTAGCTAATACTCATGATCATGTACTAGGAACAATTAACTAGGATTAGTAGTACTTTTGATCTGCACCATCTTTCCTCTACTTGAATCTAATCCAAGTTCATTTCACCCACTGATATATATAATAACTCATCATGCTCATATAACAACTTAGCATCATGCATCATCATAATAATAACTCATCATCATTATCATAATAACAAGTCATACTCATCATCATCATAGTCATTTAACAACTTCTACACGTTAATAATAACAAGTCATACTCATCATCATCATGTTGCCTCCACTACTAGCACTGACTTATTATATATATCAGTGATCAAGTTTGGATTATTAGTACTTTCGATGTGCACCATGTTGCCTCCACTTGAATCTAGTCCACGTGCATTTCACCCACTAATATATAATAACTCATCATGGAAAATTTATACAGGAAAATATACAGGAAAATTTAGCGGTACAAATGCAGCGCTAATAAGCTATAGAAAAAATATACAGGAAAATTTAGCGGTAGCGCTGTTTATAAGAAACGCTACTGCTATTTACGGTTAGCAGTAGCACTGTTTATAGGGTGCTCTACTGCTAAGTAGGTATAGCAATAGCGCGGGAAAACCAATGCCACTGCTACAAGTTAGCTGTAGCGTTGTAGTGGTAGCGCTGGTACCCATGCTACTGCTAGCACTATTTCCAGTGCTACTGCTAGGGTTATCCCTAATAGTGAGGGGACAAATGATCATCATGAACACAGCTATGTTGAGTGTCTATGCATGTGTTGTTTTCCAAATCTTGTTAGGGGGATGGCGGAGTAGAATCTGTAGAGGCCCTCCGTTTCAGTTGGTCGGAAGGAGCACCACTATCCACTGCCTTGCTAATTTCCTTCCGCTTTATTGATTTTGCCTTGTCAAGTAAAACTGACAAGGAAAAGCAATAAAATTCACTCTTCAGAACTCAATCATGCATGATACTGAAAATAACTAGTTTGATGTAAGGCAAACACATGATACGAGGATGCACTACAAAAAAAGACACATCTGTGACATTTTGGGCCGAACGGAAAAAAATTCAGTCATACTTATGACACTTCTATGACGATAATTGTGAAAAACCCGGTATCATCATAGATGTGGTGAGCTCCTACTTCTATGACAAAAAATCATGACACAAAATGGGCTTTTTGTCCTGGGCGGGCCAGAGATGCAGCTACATGACATTCTTTGGGCCGTCCATGATGGAAAAAACCATGGTAGAAGCGAGGGCGGGGAAACTTTCGGGGAGTTCCCGGGTACGATGCGTGGTCGGGGGCCAAGCGATGCGCGTTTCTCTCGTACACATATGCGTGTGGGTGCGAGGCTTTGGGCTCTAACTGAACCCGAGCAAGGCTTTCGCCTAAGTGAACCCAAGCGATTGCACTGCAGGCTAGGGCGTTACTGAACCCAAGCGATCGAGCGATTCCTTCGCTACTGCTGCTAACTGAAGCCGATTGATGCTCCCTCTAGATGAAAAGTGAGCGGGGGTTGGATGAACAGTTCCCGGTGGTGGTTGGATGAACATGACCCCATGGTATTGCTGTTGGATGAACAGGAGCCCGATCGATAGATCCGGTTGGGCGTGGATGAAAAGGACCCCATGGAGGGAAGGTTGAACAATAGCCGGTGGAGGGCTGGTTGAACCATAGCCGATGGAGGGCTGGATGAACAGTAGCCCATGGAGGGGTGGTTGAACAGGACCCCATGGAGAGGGCTGGTTGAACAGTAGCCCGTGGAGGAGCGCACGGTGGAGGCTGGATGAACAGGAGCCCGTGGATGAAAAGTCACAGGTGGAGGCTGGAGGAGGTCGACGGTGGATGAACAGTAGCCCGTGGAGGCTGGAGGAGGTCGACGGTGGAGATGAACAATATCCCGTGTAGTCCCGTTTTGCGGTACACCACAACCCTCCTGATGAACAGGACCCCGTTTTGACCGTAGCTCTCCAACACAAGTCCATTTCCTCTGTTTTGTGGTGCGCCACACCCCTCCCGATCAACAGGACCCCGTTTCGACCGTAGGAGGTCCAACAGAAGTCCGTTCCCTCTGTTTTGTGGTACGCCAGACCCCTCCCGATGAACAAGATCTCGTTTCGACCGTGGCCGGTCGAACCCAAGGCCGTTTCCTCCATTTTGTGGTACCAGGCCTATGTTCCTTCCAAGCCCTCCCAATGAACACGACAACACATTCCGTTGAGACCCAGCCGGTTGGCTCCCCATGAACACGACGACGACGCAGTTTCTCCGTTCTGACCCAGCCATGTACACGAGCCATGGCCATACGTATGCGCGAGTAGGCGTTCGAGACCCCGCCATATGTACGTACGTGGCCGTATTTTCTTTCACACTGGTCGATGTACATACGTGTACATGCTATGTGCGCGCCTCTACTACGACACGTGTGCGCCTCTACATCGACTAGTATGTATGTACACGTTCACAACCAGAATGACAACGCTACATACGCTTCGACCAGGTGGGTCCCAACTGTCAGGCACTTCCTTGCGTGCAAAGATGTAGTTGGTGGGTCCCAGCAGTTAGGGGGCAAACCATTTTTTTGCCCGTAATATGGACGCACTTCCTTGCGTGCGAAGTTGTAGCTGGTGGGTCCCAGCAGTCAGGGGGAAACGTTTTTTCACGAAATACGAAGGCCCGTCCAGTGGGTCCCTGCTGTCAGGTTTAGGAATAATTATTTTGTGCATAATAAGGAGGCACTTCCTTGCGGTTGTCGTGGACCCAACTGTTAGCTTCTCCACGTACAGTACACTTCCGATGGAAGTCATTCCTTGACCATGTTGACCACACCGCGCCGAGAGCACCTGGGTGGTGGATGACGGTGAGGCCTAGGAAGGGGACGATGCTGATCCGGTGAAGACGTGGCAGTGGAAGCCCGCATGGAGAGGAGTTCGAGGGTTCACTTGTTCGGCTGCGGCGTGAGGCTGCCGTCGCCACACAATAACAAGGGGTGTGGGCGAGTAGAGGGATGGCCTGGCCAGCGGTGGGAGTAGTAGGGGGCGGTGAGGCCTCCGCAGCATCACAGCCAGCCACGGGAGGCAGGAGCACACGGCACGACCGGCGCTACTATGGGCGGCTGGAGCAAGAAGACCAGAGGTTGAAGAAGCACTATGGCAGTTGGATGGACATCGTACGGTCACTGCAGCTGGAATCGTTTATATTGACTAAGTTGACAAAGCCCTTGGTATGCGTCAACTTAGTAGGCCCGCAGGTCAGCCTCCAAAACAGTGTGCCCTAGATGCCAGGGGGAGGAATCATTTTTTGGGCGGCTGAAGCAAGAATATCCGATTTTGAATTAGAAGCATGACATCCGGTTGATGGACATCCAATGGCCACTGCTGCTAGAACCATGTGTTGACTATAAGTTGACAAAGCCTTGCATACACGTCAACTTAGAAGGCCCACAAGTGTGTGGCAGAGAACATATAGCCCATTTGCGATTAGTAAGAGTGTACAGCCCATTTTTTAATTCTAATGGAATTTACTTCAGCCCATTTACAGTTTGTTAAAAGTACAGCCCATTTTCTAGATAGGACAGCAATTAATAATTTCAACCAACCGCTCAAAACAGAATTCAAAAAAAATCCCACAGTTTGATGGGATCCGAAATATTTTTATCCGAAATTTCTAGTCAGATTAAATATATTTTCAAAATAAAGTTGTATTAAGTTAAAATCCAACAAAATATTGTGGCGCAACAAGTAATGAAATTAAAATTTTCTAATTCCAAAAATAATATATTTTTTAAACTAATTACGCGTTTGGTGCATTTTTTTTAATTACTTCCCAGTTATTATAATTATATCCCATTTATTATTTTTGAAAGTCCATTTTCTTGTTAATCCTAATGCACACCTCCTAGGAAAGTTTGCAGCCCAGCGGGGCGGAGAATAACAAGTTGACCCGGATATTGTGTACAACTGTCGGCCTAGTTGCATTGCTGATGTTGAAAAAAAGGCATGTGTAGTATAGTACAACCTAACATGGCTACTCAGCCCACATTCAGCAACGCCGGAAAGGCCCAAACAAGGCTTCTGTACAACTTTTCGAAGTCACTAAGCTCAATTAATAACTTAAGGAAAAAGTTAGATTACAGTGGAACCTAATTAAAAATTGTCACGAGCAAAGAAATAATTCAATGGGTCCAACTTCTGCGCGCGCGTGTGTGTGTGTGTGTGTGTGAGAGAGAGAGAGAGAGAGAGAGAGAGAGACCCATCGGTCGATGCTCGTAAATACATCTTTCAGACATATGCGTTGCTGATGCTCAGTAAAAACTTATATACGCTACAAAAAAAGACACATCCGTGAGATTTTGGGCCGAACGAAAAAAAATTCTGTCATACTTATGACACTTCTATGACGATAATTGTGACAAAACCCGGTATAATCATAGATATGGTGGGCTCCTACTTCTATGATAAAAAATCATGACAGAAAAAGGGCTTTTCATCCTGGGCGGGCCGGAGACGCAGCTGCATAACATTCTTTGGGCCGTCTATGACGGAAAACACCGGGGTAGAAGCAAGGGCGAAGAAAATATCGGGGAGTTCCTGGTTTACAGTGGGTGGTCGGGGGCCGAGCAATGCACATTTCTCCCATACCATACGTGCGTGGGTGCGAGGCGTTGGGCTCTAACTGAACCCGAGCGAGGCATCGCCTAACTGCACTCGACTGATTGCACTTCAGGCTACGCGTTACTGAACCCGAGTGATCGAGCGATTCCTTCGCTACTTCTGCTAACTGAAGCCGATCGATGCTGCCTCTGGATGAGCAGTGAGCGTTGCTAGGGGGTTTGGATGAACAGTTCCCGGTGGGGGTGGATGAACATGACCCCATGGTGTTGCCTCTGGATGAACATGACCCCGATCGATCGAGCCGGTTGGGGCTAGATGAACAGGACCCAGTGGAGGGCTGGATGAACAGGACAACCCCATGGAGGGCTGGATGAACAGGAGCCCGTGGAGGGGTGGTTGAACAGGAGCCCGTGGAGAGGGCTGGTTGAACAGTAGCCGGTGGAGTAGCGCGCAGTGGAGGCTGGATGAACAGGAGCAGGTGGAGGCTGGAGGAGGTCGACGGTGGATGAACAGTAGCCCGTGGAGGCTGGAGGAGGTCGACGGAGGAAATGAATAGTATCCCATAGAGTCCTGTCTTGCGGTATGCCACAACCCTCCCGATGAACAGGACCCCCGTTTCGACCGTAGCGCTCCAACACACATCCGTTTCCTCCATTTTGCGGTATGCCACACCCCTCCCGATCAACAGGACCCCGTTTCGACAGTAGGAGGTCCAACACAAGTCCGTTTCCTCCATTTTTCGGTACGCCAGACCCCTCCCGATGAACAGGATCGCGTTTCGAACGTGGCCGATCGAACACTAGGCTATTTCCTCTGTTCTGCAGTACGCCAGGACTCGTTTCCATCGGTTGTTCCGTCCAAGCCCTCCCGATGGACAGGACAACGCATTCCATTCCGACCTAGGCGGTTGGCTCCCCATGAACACGACGATGATGCAGTTTCTTTGTTCCGACCCAGTCATGTACATGAGCCTGGCCATATGTATGCGTGAGTAGGCGTTCGAGACCCCGCCCGTATGTACGTACGTGACCGTCTTTACTTTCTTGCACCCTGGCCGATGTACGTATGTGTATATTCTACGTGCGCGCCTCTACTACGACATGTGTGCGCCTCTACATCGTCCAGTATGTATGTGCACGTTCGCGGCCAGAATGACAATGCTACGTACGCACCGACCAGGTGGGTACCGACCGTTCGCCACTTCCTTGCGTGCGAAGATGTAGCTGGTGGGTCCTAGCAGTCACGGGGCGAATCTTTTTTTTTGCCCGTAATATGGACGCACTTCCTTGTGTGCAAAGATGTAGCTGGTAGGTCCCAGCAGTCAGGGGGAAACGGCTTTTTTGCGAAATATGGTGGCCCGTCCGGTGGGTCCCTGCTGTCACGTGGAGGAATCATTATTTTCCGCATAATAAGGAGGCACTTCCTTGCTGCGGTCGTGGTCCCAACTGTCAGCCTCTGCACGTACAGTCCACGTCCGATGGAAGTCTTTCCTTGACCATGTTGACCACGCCGCAGCGTGAGAACCAGGGCGGTGGATGATGGTGAGGCCTAGGAAGGGGACGACGCGGAGCCGGGGAAGACGCGGCAGTGGATGCCCACGCGTAGAGGAGTATGAGGCTGCCATCGTCGCAGAATAACAGGGGGTGTGGGTGAGTAGAGGGATGGTCTGGCCAGCAGTAGGAGTAGTAGGGGGGTGAGGCCTCCGCGGCCTCACAGCCGGCCACCGGAGGCAGCAGCACGCGGCATGACCGGCGCTAGTTTGGGCGGCTAGAGCAAGAAGACCAGAGGTTGAAGAAGCTCTACGGCTGTTCGATGGACATCATACTGTCACTGGAGCTAGAATCGTTCATATTGACTAAGTTGACAAAGCCCTCCATCCCCGTCAACTTAGTAGGCCCACAAGTCAGCTTCCCACTAAGGTGGGTCCCAGCTAGCAGGGGGACTATTTATTTTTTTTGTGCGTAATAAGGAGGCACTTTCGGTGGGTCTGAGCTGACAGCGAGGGGAACATATTTTTCGCAAAATATGGTGGCCCGTCCGGTGGGTCCCAGCAGTCAGGGGGGAACGTTTTTTTGCAAAATACGGTGGCCCGTTTGGTGGGTCCCTGCTATCAGGTGGAGGAATAAATATTTTGCGCGTAATAAGGAGGCACTTCCTTGCGGCTGCCATGGACCCAGCTGTCAGCCTCTCCACATATAGTACTCTTCCGATGGAAGTCGGTCGTTGACCAAATTGACCACGCCGTGTTGAGAGCACCAGGGCTGTGGACGACGGCGAGGCCTAGGATGGGGACGACGCGGAGCCGGGGAAGCCACGGAAGTGGAAGCCCACGTGGAGAGTAATACAAGGGTTCACTGGTTCGGCTGCGGTGTGAGTCTGTCGTTGCCGCAGAATAACAGGGGGTGTGGGGGAGTAGAGGGATGCCCTGGCCAGCGATGGGAGTAGTAGGGGGCGGTGAGGCCTGTGCGGCAGCATAGCCGACAACGGGAGGCGGGAGCAGGCGGTCCCGTCGACGCTGGATTTGGTGGCTGGAGCAAGAAGATCAGAGATTGAAGAAACACGACGGCCGTTGGATTGAAATCCAATGTTTACGTCTGCTAGAATCGTTTGTTGACGTATATAATAACTAAAAAAATCTTGCATACGCGTCAACTTAATAGGCTCACAAGTCAGACCATTCCCTCTTTTTTTAATAATTTATATATAGCTCATTGCAACTTCTTATGCAATTTATTGCAGTCCGTTTGTTTTTTGTTGGCCAGGTCCAATTTCGCATATTTCTTTGGGTTCCAAACTATTTTCAATACCGAAATATCGACCCAGATTTAAAGTTCTTTGAAGATATATTTAAATTAGGTTAATGCCCAGTGAAATAGGAATCTGAAAATGTGAAAAAAATCAGAAATTATAGAGTAATTGCAAATTTGTCATCTGTTTTTATATTTACAACCCATTTCATATTACTTTCAAGATTTGCTGGCGTCTTGAAAGTGTTGCAGCCCATCAGGGCGTAAAAGAATAAGTAGGCCTGGATTCGGTATTCTTCAGAAAAAATATACTGGGCTCATTTTCACAAAGAAAAAATAGCTGGGCTGGTCACATGGTGAACATAAAATATAAGCCTGGGCTAGACAGGCCACGGCCTAGATCAAACCCTGCTCCGTCTCAACAATAACAAAAAAAAATGCTTGAGCAGCTACGTCCCAGGTGTCAGCCAATCTTGTGTTGTTCTCTTGTCTATTGACTATATGCGCTCACAATGTCGTGGGTCCCAGATGTCAGGAAAACACTAGGAGGAAGCATTTTATTTTTCCATACGCTGACATGGTGGGCCCCTACTATCATCCTCTCCACGTACTTCTGCCGATTCCTGTTGTTTGTTGACCAAGTTGACAACGCGAGAGGGCGGCGCCATGGCGAGCGCACGAAAGCACGTGGAGGACGATGGCGAGGCCTCAGACGTCGGTGTTAACAAGTTAGGAGATGATGGGGCGGTGATGCATGCGGTGAGGCGCAGCCAGCTGTGGACGGTGGAAGCAGGCGGCCCCGCTGGCGCTGGTTTGGTTTTGGCAGCTGGAGGAAGATAGAACTGAAGAAACACGACAGACTTTAAAAGCAGCAGGAGTACTTAACAACCTTAACTGAAACCAGCAGGGGCACTTAACAACCATAGCTGAAAGCAGTATGAGTACTTATACAGGTTCAACCGTACAAAGCATGCCTCGAACAGTGCTACTTTGCCTACAGTTAACCAAGGGTGAGGCTGCCAAGCCCCAGGACAAGGCCCAGGCGGCACCCCACGCATCCACAACCTTCTGAAAGCGGCTTCATCTCGCAATGTGGTCAATAAACAAGATATTCGCTTTGGAGCCATGGAAAAGTAGGAGCATAATCTTCTGTCCTATTCTCCAAAGATGGACGGGCCTTCATTATTTGAGACCACCCATGAATAAGTATCTTTTCAACTCCAAGGGGAATGGACTAGGTCGACATAAACACCATGTTGTGACCAAGCGCAAGTCTGACCCGACCATGGTCAGGCATCTGTATAGGAACAATAGAACTGGGCAGTTTTTGTTTCAAGAAGATCACAGCTGTAAAATTGTGTATAAGCAATAGTTTATGAACAACATATATAACAAAAAACATCTCGTACCATAAGTTTCTCAACACAGTTGGACCTGTTCAACGAATGGAGCAGCGGAACACATATCCCACGTGGCCTTCCACCATTGAAACGCCCCACAAGGACCTCAAGACGATCAATAAAGTGTGGGAACTTGTAGATGTCGCCCAGTCAACATTAGTGCCATTAGTCAAAGCCGAGTTATTACAGAATAACATACGAGCAGCCTGCTTACCTCTGAAAAAACCTACACATGCCACCAATTATAAGAAAATATTAGTTAGAAGTAGCATCTTTGTGAGAGATTCGTTGCTACTTCTAAAGTTAAATTGTGATTAGTTAGACAGAATAGGTGGATTAAGAAGTAATCGAGGCAACAAGCAAGAACCAGATACAAAACTAACATGGATGAACAATTGGAATGATGTCGGGGTGGAAGATCGAAGTGAAGATGAGACCAGGTTCTGCTATTTCCATCAACATTCGTGCGCCATCTTTCAGTCTGTAACACTTGAGAAAGTTTATCCAAGTTTGGCCATAAAAAAGCAGCGATCTTCTTGGTTCATGAACTCAACTCGGAACTTATATACATGGCTTGTCTTCACTGTGACAATTAAACTGGTGTATTCAGTTATGGCAAGGCCGAGCATCTTGAGTACATGTGTTCTGGCAGAGCAAATAATGCACTGCAGGAAAAATAATATGAGAACACAATGTATTCCCTATCCAAATCTAGAAATAACTTCCTCATTCACGTCAGTGTTGACCATCATACTAGTAGTACCTTTTTTCCAAATATAGCAATCCAAATTTCCAAATTAGTCGACAACATGTTCAAAAAAATCCAACCCTCCCGGATAGAACAGAGGATTCTAGGAACATACTGTGCACATTTTAAAATCCTGTGTTAGGATGAGAAGGAACAAGTGTGGCGTCTCGTCGAGGGCGCAGAAACCTGTAGGGTCCTCGCACTTTGGGCACTGCAAATGAAACACACTAGATTCAGTAGGAAGAAAAATGCATCAACGGCGGCGGCTGCCATCCTAGGATTACCCACGACCAAGGGACTTGGATTTATCGGGGATGGATGAAGAATTCGTACCTGGTTCTCCATGAGAAAACCCTATGAAATCGCCGAGAGGGGGTTTTCTCTGAACAAGAAGACAAGGGAGAAGGGGATTCAGTCATTCAGGCCCAGGGAAATATTGCCGCTTCGTCCGTCTAGCTTACTACTAAAGCTAGAAAGGGGGGTTTGTGATTTGACGGCTCATTGGGCATTACTGCGGCGCTACGACCGGGGTGTGTCTACCGTGCAGTTGTGCATCTAATTTGTGCATATGTCACGTGGACCCCGTTGCCAGATGCCCCACATATCAGCGAAAGGAAGTAGAAAGACATGAGTAACTAGTTACACATAAATATATTTTTGACAGAGAGATACTCCCTCTGTAAAGAAATATACAAATCTTTTATATCACAACTTTATACATAAGAAAAATAAAGGGGAATATATATATAACATATATAATTATAAAAAACAGAGTTGTTTTTAACACAGTATAGACGAGTTGGTGACGATGGTGTGCCTGCCATCCTGCAATATAGTCCGTCTGATTTATATCTGACGGATAGGAAGGAAACTATGGCAATTTTGCAAAAAGGTACCCACACACCTCTCCACATTTGCAAATAAGGCCTTCCCTCGTTCATCCTTTTCTCTCACAAGATAAAATACTCATACAAATGCATCTTGATGTTACGTGAAACACACGGGCATTATGGGGGTTCAGCTGAGAATATAATACTCAGACAGGCTCACGGTTCTGGACTTTGGGCCGCAGGCCCACCCTGCATGTTTGGGGGCCCATGTGTTCTACCTCAGTGCTTTTCATATTGCAAGCAATCGGTACGGTGCTGGTTTTAGATGCCGTTGCAAGGCGAATACACAAAATTGAATAAAGCACGACAGCTGTTGGAATGAAATCGAATGACAGTTCCTAACCAGCAATGAGAGTTGCAATTCTATCAACGATATACCATGTGATAAATAATACTGCCGTACTACTTATAAACACAGGACACTTGTTTCACCATGCTAGGTTATTACATCAAAATCTCTCGGAGGATAGATCAGTTCGGCAGTTGGGTGCTGCAACTGAAGAATTTCAAAGTTGATTTGGACCAGCCCTCCTTGCCAAGAAAGTTTGATTTTGACATCATCCCCTACTGCAAGATATGATTTAGATTTGAACCTTGACCATCCATTAGCATCAATCATCATGCGACCATCCTTTGTACTTATGGTATATTGAGTAGGTTCATTCACACCAAGGTAGCGCATGGTAAGAGAAACTTGGCCGCGGTCGCCCGGATTGTTGAACGACTCCCTCGTTACTCTAGGAATTCTCTGTTTGCAAACAAGAAGACATACCCAAACAGTTAGATCAACATAGTGAATCATGTGAAACAACATGGAAAGAAAAAAGAACGAATCACTTGGGCGGCCAATGCTTACCAAGAAGGTGGACATGTCGGTTTTGTAAGGACTTTGGTATATGAAGTGCGAACTACAGCGCAGTCTGTTGCCGGTGCAACTGCTCGTTCGATTGCTGCTCACGAGACGGAGCAGATGCAAGTGCAAGTGTTGGTGCAGGCCCCGAAGCCGCTGCTGGTGCCGGAGATGGTGCTCCTTGTAGAGCGGGTGCCCGTATCGGAGCAGGTGCCGGTGTCGATGCCTGATCCTCCGGTATATCAGCTTGATCCGCTGACGCAGTCGGTGCCCAATCCTCAGCTAGATCAGACTGAGCTGATGCTGTTGTCATTGCTAGAGCAACTGCCGGTACTCGATCCGTTGCTGAAGGTGGTACCGATGTGCAAGACAGCAGCGATCATGACTGATCTGCTATGATCAACTTTCTAACTTGACTAGGATTCGTGACCGTCATCCAGTTTTCTTCTTCATTTCTTTTAAACGCGAGAAGGACTAATTGTGGCATTTTTGTCAAACCAAACTACAGTTCATCATTGGGATTCAGCTTGTACTCAGACAAAAGACTGATCCAATTTTTCCAGTAATATAAGTGATGGATAGTGCCTTCGTTACTGACACGACATAAGAAGTAAAACCTGCAAAAATAGCCATCGTAGAGCAAACCAAATGGTTTATTTTGTGATGAATGTCACATGGCAAACCATGCATCATAAAATTGCAGGAAAAGAAAGAAAACATGACATTAAATCAATAAGATTTAGACAGTAAATCAATAAGATTTACTTGATGTGACACGAGTGAATCCTTACCAGGAAATCACTATGTTGACATACTAAACAGAAGATTGATCATCCAACTACGGGTGGCATGCAGAGGCCCCGCCTACTGCCACTAGCAGGACAGTCCAAAGGTCGTGACAAATCGTATGGATCGAACATCCATGGGACTGGAAATCCTGGTGGGTGCGATAAGCCCTGCAATGCATACAGATATTGGAGTGTAACCATAATTAATAAACCATCCTCACAAAAAAGATGGTATGGATACTTCAAAATATAAGGACTGAATTGAGTGGACAGACATTAACATAGACCGTTCTCAGGACTGACCAGACGGCAAAAGCGGCAGTACTAATAAACAATACAGGGTTCACGAACACAAATCAAGTACTGAATAATAGTACTTACTACAGACAAGCAAAGTTGCACTAATTAAACTCCGCAGACTATTTCTTGCCACCGACTTACGAGATGAACCCCGCATAAGTGACTAGGCCATGGACTTCGTGAGAGATCTCTACATGCACCATCACCATCTCGTCAACCTTGGAGAACCTAATAGAGTGGTCTTTCCACTCATAAACATGATGATGAAGACAGGCCGCATCAGATTTGTTGGGAAGCTATACAAGAACCACACCCTTTGTAATTGAAGGCACAGCCAGGAAATTGTTGTGGTCAAGTACAGCCTCGAGAACACACCTGACAACAATGCTACAGGAAAACACTAGTTCAGGACACGTGGTGACAAGGACACATCATCTGGATAGATTAGCAGTAGAACTCATCCTCAGGTCTTCCAGTTCACATGGCATGACTTTGACAACTTCATCTCCACCGCGGACCTGGTTCTAATTCAAACAGAAAGCATATTTTATTACTACCTCCATTCAGAAATATAAGATGATTTTCGATATTATACTCCATATATGACTACATATACGCACATAAATGAGTGAACAAAGACACTAGAACATGTCTTCAAAGGCATGAGAGCAGATGGATTACTTGCAATAACCATAACACAAGTTACTGAGGCAAATATACCCTCTTTAAAGGTAACATTGATGTTCATAAAGTACTCCCTCCGTCCCAAAATTCTTGTCTTAGATTTGTCTAGATACGGATGTATCAAGATACATTCGTATCTAGACAAATCTAAGACAGGAAATTTGGCACAGAGGGAGTAGTTGAAAGTAATCTATAAGAAATCAGTGTCAACCTCTCGCATGTTTTGGTCAAAAGAGAAATTGAGAACCGTCATTTGGCACACAAAAATCACATGCAAGATCACCCAGAAAGTTGTACTACTAGTACTAGTACTAGTACTACATGTTAGATGAAATAACACGATCAAGATCGAGAAAAAGATCGTAAAGAAGAGATATTACCTGGACTTGCTTAATGAGGGATCCTGGAGAGGGGGGCTTGGACAGGGCGATGGATTTGAGCTTGTCTGCGGTAGTCTCGGCGGGGTGCTTGCGCTTCTTCGTACCATGAGCCTCAAAGGTTTTGGCCAAAGCCATAGACATCACGTCGGCCGGTGCTCCAGTGTCCATCCAAGAGAGGAAGCTGAGAGAGAAGAGTGAAATGAGGAACGAGATGAGGGAGAAGCGAAGCGAGTGGGGGGTTTCTTCAAGAGAGGAAGCTGTGAGAGAAGAGTGGGGGGCTTCACTCATCCAACTTACTGCTGGAAAGGAGGGGGTTTTGTGATTTGACGGCTCATTCGGCATTACTACGACGCTTTGATCGGGGTAGTCTACCGTCACTCTACTACAGAGTAATTTAGTGCATGGCTGGTGGAACCCGATGCTGGCTGTCCCACACGTCAGCGAAAGTGAGTAATTTAGTGCCTTGCTGGAGGAGGATCCACACGGTAGAGCGTGTCCACTGTTTTTCTGAAGAAAAAATGATTACAGCAAGCGTTTCCACTCTTACGACGGAGGAGTGCGAAACACGGCAGACACTTGAACATACACAGTGCTCCTACTACTAGGCATGTGCAACGTTTCATACGTCAGTACTACATAATCTTGTTGCTAGTGTAGTAAGATATGACGATAACAAATGATATTCTGCGCATGTCAACTATATGAATAGTAATGTAGTAACATAGTACCTCTTTTTTGACTGTCCAGTCGAGAATGAACGGTGAGATCAATGTTAACAGAACTAGGTCTACAGCACACGGAGAGTATGGTGCTACAGTACTCCATGAAACATGAACCATATGAAGCACGAATAATGTTAGGCAGGGTGTATGAAGGGTGCATGGGATGGGAGCAAAAGTTCCCTTCTCGACCCACTTTTGGGTGTTTGGTAGAGTGCATGAAGGGTGCATGAGTCCACACTTGTAGGTTAACACAAATACAAGAAGAGGAAACAACTATATTGAGATGAGAATGCAACCAAACACACCCACACGCTTTGTGCTACAGTGACTGATCTGCACCGTCTAAGTTTGATCCAATGGTCATGTTTCGCCGAGACATGGACATGCCCATGCAGAGGGCGCCTAAACACCACCGACGTCCCTCTGCTTCTCGAGGCGCACGACGGTGGTGATGAAGGGTGCAACCGCCCGTAGAGCCCGCTCCCGGTCGACAGGAGCCAGCTCGTCAAAGACGGCGTCCAATGGCACAAATGGATTCTAGTGACGGAGCCCTGAAAGGATTCGCCTGGCAATGACGAAGACAGCCCGCAACCCCTCCTTGTCTAGCTCCGCCCCCACAATCGCGCGGAGACGGCTCAGCTCCTTGGAGATATAGGTGAAGAAGGAGACTAGACAGGAAGCCGCAGCTCGTTGAAGTCGATCGGGTGGTCGAACGGGTTTAGCCCGACGGCGGCCATGGTCGCGCTGGCACGACGGTAGGCATCACGTAGCCGCAACATGTGCGTGGCAACTTGGTTCACCAAGTGGCTAAGGCAATCCTGGACCTCATCACGATCGGCCCACTCACGCTCCAGCCAGCTCCCCTGACGGCCTATCGTATCTCCCACTTTCTGCAGCAACGCCACCAACGCCTCGAGCATCTTTGTGGTGGATGCCAGCCACTTTTGAAGCTCCGTGAACTCCCGCATATAACAGAGGAGCATGGCACTCCTCTCCTCCTTGAGCTCACGGAGATCCACGTCCTTGGCCCTGAGCTCCGCATCCTTGGCCTGGAGCTCCTGTGTCAGGTACCTCACCTCGGAGTCTGTGATCTGCTGCGCCGCCATGGCACCAGGTAGAAGCAATGGGGAGAGGAAGCAAAGGGGTGAAACGGCTGAAAGGCAATGCAATCTACGAGAAGGCGGAGGGAGCCAGCCGAGGAGCAGGGAATCTTTTGGTTTCCACCATGGTAAAACACCGGTCGACGACTCCTCACATCAGGGAGCAGTGGGTTTTACAGGTGGAGTCATCATGACTAATTGCTGCAGCGCCTGCTCCCGTGAATCAAAAAATTAAAAATCCTGTCGCGCCTGCTCCTGTTAATCAAAAATTAAAAATCCTGCCGCACCCAAACACCAGAGAAACGCAGCGGTGGATATTTAAATTTACCTGCCGGCAAGTAGATAAAAAAAAGGGGTGAAAAAAAATGTGGCAGCGGCCTAGCTAATCGATCGAACTAGCCCAACTAGCTAGCCTCCGTGCTTCAGTGATGTACTCGGCGGGAAAGGTGTTCTTTCGTGATTTGATGACTCATTTACTTGCTTCGGCGCTATGACCAAGGAGGACCCAGAAAACGTGCGGTAGGGCGTCCCACGTTAGGAAGAATATATGCGTGCACCACCCAGGAGGACCCCGAAACGGCGCGGTAGGGTGTGCCATGTCTCAGCATGGAGGAAAAATGTGTGTGTAAAAATATACTGTATGAGACATAGTACCTATGGTTCGATCTCGGGATGCAGCCAGTCAGTCGAGAACACCCCACTAGCCACACAACTTCATCATGCTAACGTGGCACGGAGGATAGGTGTGGTTAGCTCCATCTTGACCAGCCACAACATCTCTTGTTCTAGGCGATTCTTCTATTTTCCAAGCTTTTATTTAGTTGTAATAACACCACGGCAAGCTAGCGCCGCTCTTCGTGTGTTCCCGTGCAAAGGTTAGATGATGGAGAGAATAGAGAGATCGTAGACCTGGGACCAACCAGTAAGTGAGTCAACGGTCATGCACGTGTTGACGAGGCACTCCCTCTACTCTACTCAATGTTATAATGTATAAAATCAAGTTATGGGACAAAGCCAACAACCGTTGTTGTTTCAGGCTATCGACTTACGCTTTGTAATCTCGGTTGCCAGTTCGAATCTTGTTTTTCAGATTTGTTAGTTTCAGGTCTAAATTTGATTAATGACAAGTGGGACCCCCGTGTGTTGTTTAGATATTTCAGTGTAGGATGGTTTTTTTGAACAAACACTTTGCACGGTTAGACAAGTAAAGGCACGAGTTACACATATTTTGCAAGTTTACGAACAAAAATGACAGCGGCGTAGAATATCACATCCACCCCGCAGCTTAGATGCTATGGTGATACAAGTTTTTACACCATTGGAAGTGAGATCCAATGGCTTGGGAGTAGTCTTTGTAATTGTGCGCAATTTCCAAACTCTCCAAAGGTTTTTGCAAATAACACATTTAGGTCCTCGTGTGTGCCACTGCATCTTGGATCCAACAGCTCCCCGTTGCTCATATTAGGTGCTCCCTGTAGCTTAATTACCCGCTACGGTGATATGAGCATCGAGGTTGTATGATCAGTGATCAGATGGCACATGTGTAGTACTTGTACTTTCTGCGCAATTCCAAAATTCTCTCAGCCATTTATTGCAAAAACATTCAAACCTCCTACTACGGGCCGTTAGATCTCCGTGAACTCGTAGCACCATAGAATCTACGGTGCGAGAGCACCTCATATTCTCCCGTGCGAGAAAACATAAGGTGCTCTTGCAGCTTGGATGCTACGGTGACACGAGCTTTGAGGTTGTTTGATCTGAGATCCAATGGCATCTGAGCAGTCTTTGTTCTTGTAAGCAGTGGCCGAACTCTTTGGGTGCTTTTCTGCAAAAAACCATTTGAACCACCGAGGAGGTGTTGGGACACAAATCCAATGGCTCCGAAGAGCTTGTCTCACCAAATCATCTAAGGTGTGGTAGCACATGATATTCTTACATATAGGAGAATATGATGTCCTCCTTCATCTTAGATGCTACGGTGATACGAGCTTCGAGGTCACAGGATATGGGATCCAAGGGCATCTGAGTAGTTTTTGTACAAATTGTGTGCAATTCTCAAACTCATCAAGGTTTCCTGTAAAAATATTGAGACATCATGTGAGCTACTATATCTCAGATCTACAAGCTCCAAGCAACTTGTATCGGCCTATAGCATCTAAGGTATGGGGGCACATGATATTCTCCCGGGGAGGAGGGGTGGGGGTGCACAACCAATCGGTGGTTGGGAGGGTGGGGACAAATATAATGTAAACAACCCTAAACAGAGCTTCACAATTTGATCTAAGGACGAGGGGTTGACCCCTGACAATCTTAGCTCCGCCTAAACACAACATTTGCATGTACTGTAGTACTAGACTTAATATTCATGTTTTAGTTTCATGTTCATTTTAAATATTGAATTGAGGACCATGCATGTATTACATTTTACTCCCTTCGTTCCTAAATATTAGTCTTTTTAGAGATTTCAAATGGACTGGCACATACGGATGTATATAGACATATTTTAGAGTGTAGATTCACTCATTTTGCTCCGTATGTAGTCACTAGTTGAAATCTCTAAAAGACTAATATTTAGGAACAGAAGGAGTATTTTTGAATTCGTGTCATACATGCATGGTTTGGAAAAATAGATGCACTATACTTATTGGATTGTTGTTGTGTTCGTGTGTGAGTCTCTCTCTGTCTGTGTGTGTGTGTGGTCATATGCTTGATACATACAAAGTTTTCTCACCTCCGAATTGTTCATCCTTTAAATTTGAATTTGCATTGAAAAACTTACTAGGGATACCACAAAATGTGAAATCCATGTTGAGATCACTATATCACAAACTCACTCTAATTCAACAACTCGTCATAAATCAATTACCACGTTGAGATTAGTATTTGCAAGGAAAATACGGGCATTGTAATACACATACATTCGTTTGACAATTTAAAAGGTCCCTTTCGTATTCTCGAATGGTAGAACCCAACGGCGTACCAGCTAGACCTTGGCTTGTGTTGATCCTAAAAAAATTGAAAAAAAAACAGGCTCATGTCCTTCTGGTGGCGTGCGTGGTACACAAATTAGGCAACCCCAACCAGTCGAGCCTCCGCGTTTCATGTCGAAATATCTAGAGGCCAGAATTCCAGCCCTAGGAAATTCCTCTCATGTCCCCGGTCCATAATGAGTACAGATGAACAACGGAGGGATGCTTTAGTAACTAGACAACGTTACCTACCGTGCCGAGCACGGTTCAATTCCCTCGGTCGCCCCTCGCCAAGGTCACCCATCAACTGCATTGCCTAGTACTACTACTACACCAGGATGAGCACAGAATTGAACCCATTTGTTCGTGCCTAGTACTTGAGTTAAAATATCAGGGAATGCACTGGTATGGAGGGATTATCCTTTTAATCTGCATATATAACTTGTCTGATGTCTAATGAAGAAAAATGTTTGAGCAAATCCTTTCTTAAGAAATACAACAGGACATATGTATGGCTTGAAAATTTATTGCATGATGCAGGTTATGATATTGTTTCGAATCCTCGATCTTAAATTTCAGAAAATCCAAAAGTGACCATAAATTCTTGAAACTGAGCATGGTCACGTGATATGGCACAAATATTACTTTGTAATTTCTTTCTTCAATTTGAGACTAGTTGCTTATGACAAGTTGCACAAATGAGGAGCCAAGGTATTTTGGAACAAAGACATGTCATGTTAAGGCGAACGCTTTCACTATTCTAACCGTGGGCGTTTACGTGTCGCAACGAGTCTCGCTTCTCATCGAGAGGTGCGGTCCAAGCAAGCCTATGAGTCGATGGGAGGCGTGCGAGCAGACCGCTATGCCGGCTGACAGGGAGGCGTGCAAGAAGACCGCTATGCAGGCTCACCGGGAGGCGAGCCCTTTGACCCGGCTTCGCCGCCCACCTTCGTCCGAACTACTCCCACTTTTAATGTCACCGGCGCCGCAGTTTAAAATCAACCCTGCACTACCCGGTATCGCTACAATCTTCTCTCTTCCTCTCCGATTCTCCTTTCGTCTACCTCTAACCAGCCTGACCTAAACATACGCCATGCCGCATCACGATGGTCTGCCCTTAGTATACCAGTTTCCTGAGGAAGACACCCAGCTGGAGTCTCAAGAACATAAGGCGCTTTGGGACAAGCTTGAACTGGCCTTGCGGGAAGACATCGCGCCTGTCCCTACTCCCGTTCTGGCTCTCGTCGCCCCGACTATGCCAGCGCCCGTCCCCGTGGCATTGATGGGCTGGGAGCCGCACATTGTCATCGAGCTTGATGCCACGGGGTTCCACGAGGTCCCTGCCGACTTTCACGTGCCCGTGCACCTACTAGCGCATGCGCCTGCGCGTGCACTGACGCGCACGCCAATGCCGGTGCTCGTCCACCTGCTAGCGCATGCTCCTGCGCGTGCACTGACGTGCGCGCCCGTGCCGGTGCCCATGCACACAAATGTCTCCGCCACGCCGTTGACAGCGCGTGTCCCCGCGCGGGTGCCAGTGCCCCGCTCAGCGGCATGGATGGCCGCCGTCGACCGTTTCCTTGCACAAACGCCAGTCGCCTCCTCCCGCCAGTTGACTCGCTCCGAAGTCCAGAACATTTTTTCCTTCCTTGAAGCTAGGCCAACGTCCAGGAGTACGCCAACAACGGTGCAAGACGCCGCCATCGCTGTCGGTCGGTGGCCCGAGGACACACAGAGCACGGCAGAGGAGCCGCTTCCCACCGCAAGACGCCCCCAACGCCGCCGCGTAATCTAAATTTTCCATGAAAAACGTTCGGATTGCCATGCTTAAAATCCGAACGTTTATCATTTCCGTTTATTTTAGATTGATCGTCATATAATTTAAAGTTGGAGTCAGACTAAACGAAATATATGGTTTGATCGATTGAATGTTCTACTAGATCCGTACCAAATTAAATATAAAATGTCATCAAGCCACATGTATTCCTTGTCATCCAATGACCTAGACTGCTTCAATATCGAGCACTCAACACGTTTAGCGTGCAGTTAATTTCATGCCAAAAATAGTGCTAATCACATAATAACACGCAAATAATATTCGCATGCACTTAATATACTTCCAAATTAATGTGCATTGCACGTACACACTGACTTGTGCTGCTAGTACATGAAACTCGTGCCGTAACTTGTGAACGCGTCCAAATATGGTCAACGGCAACATCGCTCGCGAGTTCTTCGTGTTTTCCCGTGCGTCTAAACGCAGAAGGGGAGGAGAGAGAGAGCACACATGGAACCCACCAGTAAGTGAAGGCAAATAGTACTAAAAATAATATTACATGTTATCCATTAAATAGGTTGTGGTAATATAAAAACATTATGTGAACAAAGGGGGGTACAATAAATATTGTTGTTCTATGTATTTTGCCTATTGACGTGTGGCTTGAAGGCCCTGGTCGCATGTTCGATCCTCGTCCTTTGTTTTTTAATTTGTATATCGGTCCAAATTTGTTTCATGACATGTTGGCCCCTCGGTGTGTAGTTTGTAGCACTTCCATTCCAAGTGGACTATCGGTGTGTAGTTTTGTAGATTATTTATAATAATTAAAGAGAACAACAGAGTTTTTTGCAATAATACCATGGTGCGACGTTAAAGGCGAGAAAGGATTGCGAGAGAGTGATGACCGAGCTAGAGGGAAATCAACTAGGGGAGTTGCGGGGGTTGCAATGGTGTTTGGAGTAGTTGTGGGTTGAATGCTATGAAAATATAATCTAAACCGACCGGAATAAATGCCTACACAAATTAATCCAAGGTTGGAGTGCCCCTCGCAATGTAAATAGCTCCGTCTTTGCGAGTGATGGAGAGGTAGCTTCAATGCGTGGAAGATACGGTGTGAGAAAGCGAGGTCAATCGAGAGACATATAGATAGAGAGAAAAAGTGAGTGTGGTCCGACATTCATTGAACAGATATATATGCTCTGGAGAGATATTGTCCAATTGAGCTTTTGGTAAGGATGAGGGCTGTAAGATAGAGCTTGAGAGATGATCCAGTCATAGACGTGTAGATATATTTTGTGCGTGGGAGGAAGCAAGGTTAATCAATCACATAGGGTCGTCGTGCGATTGAAAGAGTGAGACAGGTTGGTGAGAGTGACCTAGATAGACAATGTGCGTGAGAGAGTATACAATGTGAATAGGTCGAATTGAGCTCAAACATGGTGATATATCGTTTTTGTCCGAGAAAGAGCAAGGTCAATCGA